>NC_086112.1:72038731-72290075 GCF_963921235.1 Mobula hypostoma | reverse complement strand
GTGTGGATGACAGTTGAATAGAAGCAGGTAGATTATGGATGGATGACAGGTGAATCAAAGCAGAACGATGATAGATGGATGACAGGTGAATAGAAGCTGGTAGATGATGGGTGGATGACAGGTGAATAGAAGCTGGTAGATGATGGGTGGATGACAGGTGAATAGAAGATGGTAGATGATGGGTGGATGACAGGTGAATAGAAGCAGGTAGAGGATGGGTGGACGACAGGTGAATAGAACCTGGTAGATGATGGGTGGATGACAGGTAATAGAAGCTTGTTGATGATGGGTGGATGACAGGTGAATAGAGGCTGGTAGATGATGGGTGGATGACAGGTGAATCGAAGCTGGTAGATGATGGGTGGATGACAGGTGAATAGAAGCTGGAAAATGATGGGTGGATGACAGGTGAATAGAAGCTGGTAGATGATGGGTGGATGACAGGTGAATACAGGCTGGTAGGTGATGGGTGGATGACAGGTGAATAGAAGATGGAAGATGATGGGTGGATGACAGGTGAATAAAAGCTGGTAGATGATGGGTGGATTACAGTTGAATACAAGCTGGTAGGTGATGGGTGGATGACAGGTGAATAGAAGCTCGTAGATGATGGGGGGATGACAGGTGAATAGAAGCTGGTAGGTGATGGATGGATGACAGGTGAATAGAAGCTGGTAGGTGATGGGTGGATGACAGGTGAACGGAGGCTGGTAGATGATGGGTGGATGACAGGTGAATCGAAGCTGGTAGATGATGGGTGGATGACAGGTGAATAGGAGCAGGTATGTGATGAGTGGATGACAGGTGAACAGAAGCTGGTAGATGATGCGTGGAATACAGGTGAATAAAAGCAGGTCGATGATAGGTGGATTACAGTTGAATAGAAGCTGGTTGGTGATGGGTGGATGACAGGTTAATAGAAGCTGGTAGATGATGGGGGGATGACAAGTGAATAGTAGCTGGTAGGTGATGGATGGATGACAGGTGAATAGAAGCTGGTAGGTGATGGGTGGATGACAGGTGAATAGAGGCTGGTTGATGATGGGTGGATGACAGGTGAATAGAGGCTGGTAGATGATGTGTGGTTGACAGGTGAATCGAAGCTGGTAGATGATGGGTAGATGACAGGTGAATAGAAGCAGGTATGTGATGGGTGGATGACAGGTGAATAGAAGCTGGTAGATGATGGGTGGAATACAGGTGAATAAAAGCAGGTCGATGATAGGTGGATGACAGGTGAATAGAAGCTGGTAGATGATAGGTGGATGACAGGTGAATAGAAGCTGGAAGATGATGGGTGGATGACAGGTGAATAGAGACTGGTAGGTGATGGGTGGATGACAGCTGAATAGAGGCTGGTAGATGATGGGTGGATGACCGGTGAATAAAAGCTGGTAGATGATGGGTGGATGACAGGTGAATAGAAGCTGGTAGGTGCTGGGTGGATGACAGGTGAATAGAAGCTGGTAGATGATGGGGGGATGACAGGTGAATAGAAGCTGGTAGGTGATGGATGGATGACAGGTGAATAGAAGCTGGTAGGTGATGGGTGGATGACAGGTGAATAGAAGCTGGAAGATGATGGGTGGATGACAGGTGAATAGAGGCTGGTAGGTGATGGGTGGATGACAGCTGAATAGAGGCTGGTAGATGATGGGTGGATGACCGGTGAATAAAAGCTGGTAGATGATGGGTGGATGACAGGTGAATAGAAGCTGGTAGGTGATGGGTGGATGACAGGTGAATAGAAGCTGGTAGATGATGGGTGGATGACAGGTGAATAGAAGCTGGTAGATGATGGGTGGATGACAGGTGAATAGAAGCTGGTAGATGATGGGTGGATGACAGGTGAATAGAAGCTGGTAGGTGATGGGTGGATGACAGGTGAATAGAAGCTGGTAGGTGATGGGTGGATGACAGGTGAATAGAAGCTGGTAGGTGATGGGTGGATGACAGCTGAATAGAGGCTGGTAGATGATGGGTGGATGACAGGTGAATAAAAGCTGGTAGATGATGGGTGGATGACAGGTGAATAGAAGCTGGTAGATGACGGGTGGATCGAAGCTGGTATATGCTGGGTGGATGACAGGTGAATAGTAGCAGGTAGATTATGGGTGGATGGCAGGTGAATAGAGGCTGGTGGATGATGGGTGGATGACAGGTGAATAGAAGCAGGTGGATGATGGGTGGATGACAGGTGAATAGAAGCTGGTAGGTTATGGGTGGATGACAGGTGAATAGAAGCAGGTAGGTTATGGGTGGATGACAGGTGAATCAAAGCTGGACGATGATGGGTGGATGACAGGTGAATAGAAGCTGGTAGATGATGGGTGGATGACCGGTGAATAAAAGCTGGTAGATGATGGGTGGATCACTGGTGAATAGAAGCAGGTAGAGAATGGGTGGACGACAGGTGAATACAACCTGGTAGATGATGGGTGGATGACAGGTAATAGAAGCTTGTTGATGATGGGTGGATGACAGGTGAATAGAGGCTGGTAGGTGATGGGTGGATGACAGCTGAATAGAGGCTGGTAGATGATGGGTGGATGACAGGTGAATAAAAGCTGGTAGATGATGGGTGGATGACAGGTGAATAGAAGCAGGTAGATGATGGGTGGATGACAGGTGAATAGAAGCTGGTAGATGATGGGTGGATGACAGGTGAATAGAAGCTGGTAGATGATGGGTGGATGACAGGTGAATAGAAGCTGGTAGATGATGGGTGGATGACAGGTGAATAGAAGCTGGTAGATGATGGGTGGATGACAGGTGAATAGAGGCTGGTAGATGATGGGTGGATGACAGGTGAATAGAAGCTGGTAGATGATGGGTGGATGACAGGTGAATAGAAGCTGGTAGATGATGGGTGGATGACAGGTGAATAGAAGCTGGTAGATGATGGGTGGATGACAGGTGAATCGAAGCTGGTAGATGATGGGTGGATGACAGGTGAATAGAAGCTGGTAGATGATGGGTGGATGACAGGTGAATAGAAGCTGGTAGATGATGGGTGGATGACAGGTGAATAGAAGCTGGTAGATGATGGGGGGATGACAGGTGAATAGAAGCTGGTAGATGATGGGTGGATGACAGGTGAATAGAAGCTGGTAGGTTATGGGTGGATGACAGGTGAATCAAAGCTGGACGATGATGGGTGGATGACAGGTGAATAGAAGCTGGTAGATGATGGGTGGATGACAGGTGAATATAGGCTGGTAGATGATGGGTGGATGACAGGTGAATAGAAGCAGGTAGAGGATGGGTGGACGACAGGTGAATAGAACCTGGTAGATGATGGGTGGATGACAGGTAATAGAAGCTTGTTGATGATGGGTGGATGACCGGTGAATAGAGGCTGGTAGGTGATGGGTGGATGACAGCTGAATAGAGGCTGATAGATGATGGGTGGATGACAGGTTAATAGAAGCTGGTAGATGATGGGTGGATGACAGGTGAATAGAAGCAGGTAGATGATGGGTGGATGACAGGTGAATAGAAGCTGGTAGATGATGGGTGGATGACAGGTGAATAGAAGCTGGTAGATGATGGGTGGATGACAGGTGAATAGAAGCTGGTAGATGATGGGTGGATGACAGGTGAATAGAGGCTTGTAGATGATGGGTGGATGACAGGTGAATCGAAGCTGGTAGATGATGGGTGGATGACAGGTGAATAGAAGCAGGTAAATGGTGGGTGGATGACAGGTGAATAGAAGCTGGTCAATGATGGGTGGATGACAGGTGAATAGAAGCTGGTAAATAATGGGTGGATCACAGGTGAATAGAAGCTGGTAGATGATTGGTGGATGACAGGTGAATAGAAGCAGGTAAATGGTGGGTGGATGTCAGGTGAATAGAAGCTGGTCAATGATGGGTGGATGACAGGTGAATAGAAGCTGGTAAATAATGGGTGGATCACAGGTGAATCGAAGCAGGTAGATGATGGGTGGATGACAGCTGAATAGAAGCTGGTAGATGATGGGTGGATGACAGGTGAATAGAAGCTTGTAGGTGATGGGTCGATGACAGGTGAATAGAAGCTGGTAGATGATGGGAGGATGACAGGTGAATAGAAGCTGGTAGATGATGGGTGGATGACAGGTGAATAGAAGCTGGTAGGTGATGGGTGGATGACAGGTGAATAGAAGCTGGTAGATGATGGGTGGATGACAGGTGAATAGAGGCTGGTGGATGATGGGTGGATGACAGGTGAATAGAAGCAGGTGGATGATGGGTGGATGACAGGTGAATAGAAGCTGCGAGATGATGTGTGGATGACAGGTGAATAGAAGCAAGTAGATGATGGGTGGATGACAGGTGAATAGAAGCAGGTAGGTTATGGGTGGATGACAGGTGAATCAAAGCTGGACGATGATGGGTGGATGACAGGTGAATAGAAGCTGGTAGATGATGGGTGTATGACAGGTGAATAGAAGCTGGTAGATGATGGGTGGATGACAGGTGAATAGAAGCTGGTAGATGATGGGTGGATGACAGGTGAATAGAAGCTGGTAGATGATGGGTGGACGACAGGTGAATAGAACCTGGTAGGTGATGGTTGGATGACAGCTGAACAGAGGCTGGTAGATGATGGGAGGATGACAGGTGAATAGAAGATGGAAGATGATGGGTGGATGACAGGTGAATAGAAGCTGGTAGATGATGGGTGGATGACAGGTGAATAGAAGCTGGAAAATGATGGGTGGATGACAGGTGAATAGTAGCAGGTAGATTATGGGTGGATGGCAGGTGAATAGAGGCTGGTGGATGATGGGTGGATGACAGGTGAATAGAAGCAGGTGGATGATGGGTGGATGACAGGTGAATAGAAGCTGCGAGATGATGTGTGGATGACAGGTGAATAGAAGCAAGTAGATGATGGGTGGATGACAGGTGAATAGAAGCAGGTAGGTTATGGGTGGATGACAGGTGAATAGAAGCTGGGACGATGATGGGTGGATGACAGGTGAATAGAAGCTGGTAGATGATGGGTGGATGACAGGTGAATAGAAGCTGGTAGGTGATGGGTGGATGACAGGTGAATAGAGGCTGGTAGATGATGGGTGGATGACAGGTGAATAGAAGCTGGTAGATGATGGGTGGATGACAGGTGAATAGAAGCTGGTAGATGATGGGTGGATGACAGGTGAATAGAGACTGGTAGGTGATGGGTGGATGACAGCTGAATAGAGGCTGGTAGATGATGGGTGGATGACCGGTGAATAAAAGCTGGTAGATGATGGGTGGATGACAGGTGAATAGAAGCTGGTAGGTGATGGGTGGATGACAGGTGAATAGAAGCTGGTAGGTGATGGGTGGATGACAGGTGAATAGAAGCTGGAAGATGATGGGTGGATGACAGGTGAATAGAGGCTGGTAGGTGATGGGTGGATGACAGCTGAATAGAGGCTGGTAGATGATGGGTGGATGACAGGTGAATAAATGCTGGTAGATGATGGGTGTATGACAGGTGAATAGAAGCTGGTAGATGACGGGTGTATCGAAGCTGGTATATGCTGGGTGGATGACAGGTGAATAGTAGCAGGTACATTATGGGTGGATGGCAGGTGAATAGAGGCTGTTGGATGATGGGTGGATGACAGGTGAATTGAAGCAGGTGGATGATGGGTGGATGACAGGTGAATAGAAGCAGGTAGATTATGGGTGGATGACAGGTGAATAGAAGCTGGTAGATGATGGGTGGATGACAGGTGAATATAGGCTGGAGATGATGGGTGGATCACAGGTGAATAGAAGCAGGTAGAGGATCGGTGGACGACAGGTGAATACAACCTGGTAGATGATGGGTGGATGACAGGTAATAGAAGCTTGTTGATGATGGGTGGATGACTGGTGAATAGAGGCTGGTAGGTGATGGGTGGATGACAGCTGAATAGAGGCTGGTAGATGATGGGTGGATGACAGGTGAATAGAAGATGGAAGATGATGGATGGATGACAGGTGAATAAAAGCTGGTAGATGATGGGTGGATTACAGTTGAATAGAAGCTGGTAGATGATGGGTGGATGACAGGTGAATAGAAGCTGGTAGATGATGGGTGGATGACAGGTGAATAGAAGCTGGTAGGTGATGGATGGATGACAGGTGAATAGAAGCTGGTAGGTGATGGGTGGATGACAGGTGAATAGAGGCTGGTAGATGATGGGTGGATGACAGGTGAATAGAAGCTGGTAGATGATGGGTGGATGACAGGTGAATAGAAGCAGGTAGATGATGGGTGGATGACAGGTGAATAGAAGCTGGTAGATGATGGGTGGATGACAGGTGAATAAAAGCAGGTAGATGATGGGTGGATGACAGGTGAATAGAAGCTGGTAGATGATGGGTGGATGACAGGTGAATAGAAGCTGGTAGATGATGGGTGGATGACAGGTGAATAGAAGCTGGTAGATGATGGGTGGATGACAGGTGAATAAAAGCTGGTAGATGATGGGTGGATGACAGGTGAATAGAAGCTGGTAGATGATGGGTGGATGACAGGTGAATAGAAGCTGGTAGATGATGGGTGGATGACAGGTGAATAGAAGCTGGTAGGTGATGGGTGGATGACAGGTGAATAGAAGCTGGTAGGTGATGGGTGGATGACAGGTGAATAGAAGCTGGTAGATGATGGGTGGATGACAGGTGAATAGAGGCTGGTAGATGATGGGTGGATGACAGGTGAATAGAAGCTGGTAGATGATGGGTGGATGACAGGTGAATAGAAGCTGGTAGATGATGGGTGGATGACAGGTGAATAGAGGCTGGTAGATGATGGGTGGATGACAGGTGAATAGAGGCTGGTAGATGATGGATGGATGACAGGTGAATAGAAGCTGGTAGGTGATGGGTGGATGACAGGTGAATAGAAGCTGGTAGATGATGGGTGGATGACAGGTGAATAGAGGCTGGTAGATGATGGGTGGATGACAGGTGAATAGAAGCTGGTAGATGATGGGTGGATGACAGGTGAATAGGAGCAGGTATGTGATGAGTGGATGACAGGTGAATAGAAGCTGGTAGATGATGCGTGGAATACAGATGAATAAAAGCAGGTCGATGATAGGTGGATTACAGTTGAATAGAAGCTGGTTGGTGATGGGTGGATGACAGGTTAATAGAAGCTGGTAGATGATGGGGGGATGACAAGTGAATAGTAGCTGGTAGGTGATGGATGGATGACAGGTGAATAGAAGCTGGTAGGTGATGGGTGGATGACAGGTGAATAGAGGCTGGTTGATGATGGGTGGATGACAGGTGAATAGAGGCTGGTAGATGATGTGTGGTTGACAGGTGAATCGAAGCTGGTAGATGATGGGTAGATGACAGGTGAATAGAAGCAGGTATGTGATGGGTGGATGACAGGTGAATAGAAGCTGGTAGATGATGGGTGGAATACAGGTGAATAAAAGCAGGTCGATGATAGGTGGATGACAGGTGAATAGAAGCTGGTAGATGATAGGTGGATGACAGGTGAATAGAAGCTGGAAGATGATGGGTGGATGACAGGTGAATAGAGACTGGTAGATGATGGGTGGATGACAGGTGAATAGAAGCTGGTAGATGATGGGTGGATGACAGGTGAATAGAAGCTGGTAGGTGATGGGTGGATGACAGGTGAATAGAAGCTGGTAGATGATGGGTGGATGACAGGTGAATAGAAGCTGGTAGGTGATGGGTGGATGACAGGTGAATAGAAGCTGGTAGATGATGGGTGGATGACAGCTGAATAGAGGCTGGTAGATGATGGGTGGATGACAGGTGAATAAAAGCTGGTAGATGATGGGTGGATGACAGGTGAATAGAAGCTGGTAGATGACGGGTGGATCGAAGCTGGTATATGCTGGGTGGATGACAGGTGAATAGTAGCAGGTAGATTATGGGTGGATGGCAGGTGAATAGAGGCTGGTGGATGATGGGTGGATGACAGGTGAATAGAAGCAGGTAGATGATGGGTGGATGACAGGTGAATCGAAGCTGGACGATGATGGGTGGATGACAGGTGAATAGAAGCAGTAGATGATGGGTGGATGACAGGTGAATAGAAGCTGGTAGATGATGGGTGGATGACAGGTGAATAGAGGCTGGTAGATGATGGGTGGATGACAGGTGAATAGAAGCAGGTAGAGGATGGGTGGACGACAGGTGAATAGAACCTGGTAGATGATGGGTGGATGACAGGTAATAGAAGCTTGTTGATGATGGGTGGATGACTGGTGAATAGAGGCTGGTAGGTGATGGGTGGATGACAGCTGAATAGAGGCTGGTAGATGATGGGTGGATGACAGGTGAATAGAAGCTGGTAGATGATGGGTGGATGACAGGTGAATAGAAGCTGGTAGATGATGGGTGGATGACAGGTGAATAGAAGCTGGTAGATGATGGGTGGATGACAGGTGAATAGAAGCTGGTAGATGATGGGTGGATGACAGGTGAATAGAAGCTGGTAGATGATGGGTGGATGACAGGTGAATAGAAGCTGGTAGATGATGGGTGGATGACAGGTGAATAGAGGCTGGTAGATGATGGGTGGATGACAGGTGAATAGAAGCTGGTAGATGATGGGTGGATGACAGGTGAATAGAAGCTGGTAGATGATGGGTGGATGACAGGTGAATAGAAGCAGGTAGATGATGGGTGGATGACAGGTGAATAGAAGCTGGTAGATGATGGGTGGATGACAGGTGAATAGAAGCTGGTAAATAATGGGTGGATCACAGGTGAATCGAAGCAGGTAGATGATTGGTGGATGACAGCTGAATAGAAGCTGGTAGATGATGGGTGGATGACAGGTGAATAGAAGCTTGTAGATGATGGGTGGATGACAGGTGAATAGAAGCTGGTAGATGATGGGGGGATGACAGGTGAATAGAAGCTGGTAGATGATGGGTGGATGACAGGTGAATAGAAGCTGGTAGGTGATGGGTGGATGACAGGTGAATAGAAGCTGGTAGATGATGGGTGGATGACAGGTGAATAGAGGCTGGTTGATGATGGGTGGATGACAGGTGAATAGAAGCAGGTGGATGATGGGTGGATGACAGGTGAATAGAAGCTGCGAGATGATGTGTGGATGACAGGTGAATAGAAGCAAGTAGATGATGGGTGGATGACAGGTGAATAGAAGCAGGTAGGTTATGGGTGGATGACAGGTGAATCAAAGCTGGACGATGATGGGTGGATGACAGGTGAATAGAAGCTGCGAGATGATGGGTGGATGACAGGTGAATAGAAGCTGGTAGATGATGGGTGGATGACAGGTGAATAGAAGCAGGTAGATGACGGGTGGATCGAAGCCGGTATATGCTGGGTGGATGACAGGTGAATAGAAGCTGGTAGATGATGGGTGGATGACAGGTGAATAGAAGCTGGTAGATGATGGATGGATGACAGGTGAATAGAAGCTGGTAGGTGATGGGTGGATGACAGGTGAATAGAAGCTGGTAGATGATGGGTGGATGACAGGTGAATAGAAGCTGGAAGATGATGGGTGGATGACAGGTGAATAGAAGCTGGTAGATGATGGGTGGATGACAGGTGAATAGAAGCTGGTAGATGATGGGTGGATGACAGGTGAATAGAAGCTGGTAGGTGATGGGTGGATGACAGGTGAATAGAAGCTGGTAGATGATGGGTGGATGACAGGTGAATAGAAGCTGGTAGATGATGGGTGGATGACAGGTGAATAGAAGCTGGTAGATGATGGGTGGATGACAGGTGAATAGAAGCTGGTAGGTGATGGGTGGATGACAGGTGAATAGAAGCTGGTAGGTGATGGGTGGATGACAGGTGAATAGAAGCTGGAAGATGATGGGTGGATGACAGGTGAATAGAGGCTGGTAGGTGATGGGTGGATGACAGGTGAATAGAGGCTGGTAGATGATGGGTGGATGACAGGTGAATAGAAGCTGGTAGATGATGGGTGGATGACAGGTGAATAGAAGCTAGTAGGTGATGGGTGGATGACAGGTAAATAGAGGCTGGTTGATGATGGGTGGATGACAGCTGGATAGAGGCTGGTAGATGATGGGTGGATGACAGGTGAATAAAAGCAGGTAGATGATGAGTGGATGACAGGTGAATAGAAGCTGGTAGATGACGGGTGGATCGAAGCTGGTATATGCTGGGTGGATGACAGGTGAATAGTAGCAGGTAGATTATGGGTGGATGGCAGGTGAATAGAGGCTGGTGGATGATGGGTGGATGACAGGTGAATAGAAGCAGGTGGATGATGGGTGGATGACAGGTGAATAGAAGCTGCGAGATGATGTGTGGATGACAGGTGAATAGAAGCAAGTAGATGATGGGTGGATGACAGGTGAATAGAAGCAGGTAGGTTATGGGTGGATGACAGGTGAATCAAAGCTGGTAGATGATGGTTGGATGACAGGTGAATAGGAGCAGGTGGATGATGGGTGGATGACAGGTGAATAGAAG
Source organism: Mobula hypostoma (assembly GCF_963921235.1). Taxonomy (NCBI): domain Eukaryota; kingdom Metazoa; phylum Chordata; class Chondrichthyes; order Myliobatiformes; family Myliobatidae; genus Mobula; species Mobula hypostoma. The sequence goes on along the minus strand of NC_086112.1, from coordinate 72,279,636 downwards.
CTGCAAGATGATGGGTGGATGACAGGTGAATAGAAGCTGGTAGATGATGGGTGGATGACAGGTGAATAGAGGCTGGTAGATGATGGGTGGATGACAGGTGAATAGAAGCTGGTAGATGATGGGTGGATGACAGGTGAATAGAAGCTGGTAGATGATGGGTGGATGACAGGTGAATAGAAGCTGGTAGGTGATGGGTGGATGACAGGTGAATAGAAGCTGGTAGATGATGGGTGGATGACAGGTGAATAGAAGCTGGTAGGTGATGGGTGGATGACAGGTGAATAGAAGCTGGTAGATGATGGGTGGATGACAGGTGAATAGAGACTGGTAGGTGATGGGTGGATGACAGCTGAATAGAGGCTGGTAGATGATGGGTGGATGACCGTGGAATAAAAGCTGGTAGATGATGGGTGTATGACAGGTGAATAGAAGCTGGTAGGTGATGGGTGGATGACAGGTGAATAGAAGCTGGTAGGTGATGGGTGGATGACAGGTGAATAGAAGCTGGAAGATGATGGGTGGATGACAGGTGAATAGAGGCTGGTAGGTGATGGGTGGATGACAGCTGAATAGAGGCTGGTAGATGATGGGTGGATGACAGGTGAATAAATGCTGGTAGATGATGGGTGGATGACAGGTGAATAGAAGATGGTAGATGACGGGTGGATCGAAGCTGGTATATGCTGGGTGGATGACAGGTGAATAGTAGCAGGTACATTATGGGTGGATGGCAGGTGAATAGAGGCTGTTGGATGATGGGTGGATGACAGGTGAATTGAAGCAGGTGGATGATGGGTGGATGACAGGTGAATCAAAGCTGGTAGATGATGGGTGAACGACAGGTGAATAGAAGCTGGTAGATGATGGGTGGATGACAGGTGAATATAGACTGGAGATGATGGGTGGATGACAGGTGAATAGAATCTGGTAGGTGATGGGTGGATGACAGGTGAATGGAAGCTGGTAGGTGATGGGTGGATGACAGGTGAATAGAACCTGGTAGATGATGGGTGGATGACAGGTAATAGAAGCTTGTTGATGATGGGTGGATGACTGGTGAATAGAGGCTGGTAGGTGATGGGTGGATGACAGCTGAATAGAGGCTGATAGATGATGGGTGGATGACAGGTTAATAGAAGCTGGTAGATGATGGGGGGATGACAGGTGAATAGAAGCATGTAGGTGATGGGTGGATGACAGGTGAATAGAAGCTGGTAGATGATGGGTGGATGACAGGTGAATAGAAGCTTGTAGGTGATGGGTGGATGACAGGTGAATAGAAGCTGGTAGGTGATGGGTGGATGACAGGTGAATAGAGGCTGGTAGATGATGGGTGGATGACAGGTGAATAGAAGCTGGTAGATGATGGGTGGATGACAGGTGAATAGAAGCTGGTATGTGATGGGTGGATGACAGGTGAATAGAAGCTGGTAGATGATGGGTGGATGACAGGTGAATAAAAGCAGGTCGATGATGGGTGGATGACAGGTGAATAGAAGCTGGTAGGTGCTGGGTGGATGACAGGTGAATAGAAGCTGGAAGATGATGCGTGGATGACAGGTGAATAGAGACTGGTAGGTGATGGGTGGATGACAGCTGAATAGAAGCTGGTAGATGATGGGTGGATGACAGGTGAATAGAAGCTGGTAGGTGATGGGTGGATGACAGGTGAATAGAAGCTGGTAGGTGATGGGTGGATGACAGGTGAATAGAAGCTGGTAGATGATGGGGGGATGACAGGTGAATAGAGGCTGGTAGGTGATGGGTGGATGACAGCTGAATAGGGGCTGGTAGATGATGGGTGGATGACAGGTGAATAAAAGCTGGTAGAAGATGGGTGGATGGCAGGTCAATAGAAGCTTGGATGTGCTGGGTGGACGACAGGTGAATTGAAGCAGGTAGATAACGGGTGGATCGAAGCTGGTATATGCTGGGTGGATGACAGGTGAATAGTAGCAGGTAGATTATGGGTGGATGGCAGGTGAATAGAGGCTGTTGGATGATGGGTGGATGACAGGTGAATTGAAGCAGGTGGATGATGGGTGGATGACAGGTGAATAGAAGCAGGTAGGTTATGGGTGGATGACAGGTGAATCAAAGCTGGTAGATGATGGGTGGATGACAGGTGAATATAGGCTGGAGATGATGGGTGGATCACAGGTGAATAGAAGCAGGTAGAGGATGGGTGGACGACAGGTGAATAGAACCTGGTAGATGATGGGTGGATGACAGGTAATAGAAGCTTGTTGATGATGGGTGGATGACTGGTGAATAGAGGCTGGTATGTGATGGGTGGATGACAGCTGAACAGAGGCTGGTAGATGATGGGTGGATGACAGGTGAATAGAAGATGGAAGATGATGGGTGGATGACAGGTGAATAGAAGCTGGTAGATGATGGGTGGATGACAGGTGAATAGAAGCTGGTAGGTGATGGGTGGATGACAGGTGAATAGAAGCTGGTAGATGATGGGGGGATGACAGGTGAATAGAAGCATGTAGGTGATGGATGGATGACAGGTGAATAGAAGCTGGTAGGTGATGGGTGGATGACAGGTGAATAGAGGCTTGTAGATGATGGGTGGATGACAGGTGAATCGAAGCTGGTAGATGATGGGTGGATGACAGGTGAATAGAAGCAGGTAGGTGATGGGTGGATGACAGGTGAATAGAAGCTGGTAGATGATGGGTGGATGACAGGTGAATAAAAGCAGGTCGAAGATAGGTGGATGACAGGTGAATAGAAGCTGGTAGGTGATGGGTGGATGACAGTTGAATAGAAGCTGGTAGATGATGGGTGGATGACAGGTGAATAGAAGCTGGTAGATGATGGGTGGATGACAGGTGAATAGAAGCTGGTAGGTGATGGGTGGATGACAGGTGAATAGAAGCTGGTAGATGATGGGTGGATGACAGGTGAATAAAAGCTGGTAGATGATGGGTGGATGACAGGTCAATAGAAGCTGGTAGGTGCTGGGTGGATGACAGGTGAATAGAAGCTGGTAGATGATGGGGGGATGACAGGTGAATAGAAGCTGGTAGGTGATGGATGGATGACAGGTGAATAGAAGCTGGTAGGTGATGGGTGGATGACAGGTGAATAGAAGCTGGAAGATGATGGGTGGATGACAGGTGAATAGAGGCTGGTAGGTGATGGGTGGATGACAGCTGAATAGAGGCTGGTAGATGATGGGTGGATGACAGGTGAATAAAAGCTGGTAGAAGATGGGTGGATGACAGGTCAATAGAAGCTTGTATGTGCTGGGTGGACGACAGGTGAATAGAAGCTGGTAGATGACGGGTGGATCGAAGCTGGTATATGCTGGGTGGATGACAGGTGAATAGTAGCAGGTACATTACGGGTGGATGGCAGGTGAATAGAGGCTGTTGGATGATGGGTGGATGACAGGTGAATTGAAGCAGGTGGATGATGGGTGGATGACAGGTGAATCAAAGCTGGTAGATGATGGGTGGATGACAGGTGAATAGAAGCTGGTAGATGATGGGTGGATGACAGGTGAATATAGGCTGGAGATGATGGGTGGATCACAGGTGAATAGAAGCAGGTAGAGGATGGGTGGACGACAGGTGAATAGAACCTGGTAGATGATGGGTGGATGACAGGTAATAGAAGCTTGTTGATGATGGGTGGATGACTGGTGAATAGAGGCTGGTAGGTGATGGGTGGATGACAGCTGAACAGAGGCTGGTAGATGATGGGTGGATGACAGGTGAATAGAAGATGGAAGATGATGGGTGGATGACAGGTGAATAAAAGCTGGTAGATGATGGGTGGATTACAGTTGAATACAAGCTGGTAGGTGATGGGTGGATGACAGGTGAATAGAAGCTGGTAGATGATGGGGGGATGACAGGTGAATAGAAGCTGGTAGGTGATGGATGGATGACAGGTGAATAGAAGCTGGTAGGTGATGGGTGGATGACAGGTGAATAGAGGCTGGTAGATGATGGGTGGATGACAGGTGAATCGAAGCTGGTAGATGATGGGTGGATGACAGGTGAATAGGAGCAGGTATGTGATGGGTGGATGACAGGTGAATAAAAGCTGGTAGATGATGGGTGGATTACAGGTGAATAAAAGCAGGTCGATGATAGGTGGATAACAGGTGAATAGAAGCTGGTTGGTGATGGGTGGATGACAGGTGAATAGAAGCTTGTAGGTGATGTGTGGATGACATGTGAATAGAAGCTGGAAGATGATGGGTGGATGACAGGTGAATAGAGACTGGTAGGTGATGGGTGGATATCAGCTGAATACAGGCTGGTAGATGATGGGTGGATGACAGGTGAATAAAAGCTGGTAGATGATGGGTGGATGACAGGTGAATAGAAGCTGGTAGGTGCTGGGTGGATGACAGGTGAATAGAAGCTGGTAGATGATGGGGGGATGACAGGTGAATAGAAGCTGGTAGGTGATGGATGGATGACAGGTGAATAGAAGCTGGTAGGTGATGGGTGGATGACAGGTGAATAGAAGCTGGAAGATGATGAGTGGATGACAGGTGAATAGAGGCTGGTAGGTGATGGGTGGATGACAGCTGAATAGAGGCTGGTAGATGATGGGTGGATGACAGGTGAATAAAAGCTGGTAGATGATGGGTGGATATCAGGTGAATAGAAGCTTGTAGATGATGGGTGGATGACAGGTGAATAAAGGCTGCAAATGATGGGTGGATCACAGGGGAATAGAAGCAGGTAGAGGTTGGGTGGACGGCAGGTGAATAGAGGCTGGTAGGTGATGGGTGGATGACAGCTGAATAGAGGCTGATAGAAGATGGGTGGATGACAGGTGAATAAAAGCTGGTCGATGATGGGTGGATGACAGGTGAATAGAAGCTGGTAGGTGATGGGTGGATGACAGGTGAATAGAAGCTGGTAGATGATGGGTGGATGACAGGTGAATAGAAGCTGGTAGATGATGGGTGGATGACAGGTGAATATAGGCTGGAGATGATGGGTGGATCACAGGTGAATAGAAGCAGGTAGAGGATGGGTGGACGACAGGTGAATAGAACCTGGTAGATGATGGGTGGATGACAGGTAATAGAAGCTTGTTGATGATGGGTGGATGACAGGTGAATAGAAGCTGGTAGATGATGGGTGGATGACAGGTGAATAGAAGCAGGTAGAGGATGGGTGGATGACAGGTGAATAGAAGCTGGTAGATGATGGGTGGATGACAGGTGAATAAAAGCTGGTAGATGATGGGTGGATGACAGGTGAATAGAAGCTGGTAGGTGCTGGGTGGATGACAGGTGAATAGAAGCTGGTAGATGATGGGGGGATGACAGGTGAATAGAAGCTGGTAGGTGATGGATGGATGACAGGTGAATAGAAGCTAGTAGGTGATGGGTGGATGACAGCTGAATAGAGGCTGGTAGATGATGGGTGGATGACAGGTGAATAAAAGCAGGTAGATGATGAGTGGATGACAGGTGAATAGAAGCTGGTAGATGACGGGTGGATCGAAGCTGGTATATGCTGGGTGGATGACAGGTGAATAGTAGCAGGTAGATTATGGGTGGATGGCAGGTGAATAGAGGCTGGTGGATGATGGGTGGATGACAGGTGAATAGAAGCAGGTGGATGATGGGTGGATGACAGGTGAATAGAAGCTGCGAGATGATGTGTGGATGACAGGTGAATAGAAGCAAGTAGATGATGGGTGGATGACAGGTGAATAGAAGCAGGTAGGTTATGGGTGGATGACAGGTGAATCAAAGCTGGACGATGATGGGTGGATGACAGGTGTATAGCAGCTGGTAGATGATGGTTGGATGACAGGTGAATAGAAGTTGGTAGATGATGGGTGGATGACAGGTGAATATAGGCTGGTAGATGATGGGTGGATCACAGGTGAATAGAAGCAGGTAGAGGATGGGTGGACGACAGGTGAATAGAACCTGGTAGATGATGGGTGGATGACAGGTAATAGAAGCTTGTTGATGATGGGTGGATGACTGGTGAATAGAGGCTGGTAGGTGATGGGTGGATGACAGGTGAATAGAAGATGGAAGATGATGGGTGGATGACAGGTGAATAAAAGCTGGTAGATGATGGGTGGATGACAGGTGAATAGAAGCAGGTAGATTATGGATGGATGACAGGTGAATCAAAGCAGGACGATGATGGGTGGATGACAGGTGAATAGAAGCTGGTAGATGATGGGTGGATGACAGGTGAATAGATGCTGGTAGATGATGGGTGGATGACAGGTGAATAGAAGATGGTAGATGATGGGTGGATGACAGGTGAATAAAAGCTGGTAGATGATGGGTGGATGACAGGTGAATAGAAGCTGGTAGATGATGGGTGGATGACAGGTGAATAGAAGCAGGTAGATGATGGGTGGATGACAGGTGAATAGAAGCAGATAGATGATGGGTGGATGACAGGTGAATGGATGCTGTTAGATGATGGGTGGATGACAGGTGAATCGAAGCAGGTAGATGATGGGTGGATGACAGGTGAATAAAAGCTGGTAGATGATGGGTGGATGACAGGTGAATAGAAGCTGGAAAATGATGGGTGGATGACAGGTGAATAGAGGCTGGTAGGTGATGGGTGGATGACAGCTGAATAGAGGCTGGTAGATGATGGGTGGATGACAGGTGAATAAAAGCTGGTAGATGATGGGTGGATGACAGGTCAATAGAAGCTTGTATGTGCTGGGTGGATGACAGGTGAATAGAAGCTGGTAGATGATGGGTGGATGACAGGTGAATAGAAGCTGGTAGATGATGGGTGGATGACAGGTGAATAGCAGCTGGTAGATGATGGGTGGATCACAGGTGAATAGAAGCAGGTAGAGGATGGGTGGACGACAGGTGAATAGAACCTGGTTGATGATGGGTGGATGACAGGTAATAGAAGCTTGTTGATGATTGGTGGATGACTGGTGAATAGAGGCTTATAGGTGATGGGTGGATGACAGCTGAATAGAGGCTGGTAGATGATGGGTGGATGACAGGTGAATAGAAGCTGGAAGATGATGGGTGGATGACAGGTGAATAGAAGCTGGAAGATGATGGCTGGATATCAGGTGAATAGAAGCTTGTAGATGATGGGTGGATGACAGGTGAATATAGGCTGCAAATGATGGGTGGATCACAGGGGAATAGAAGCAGGTACAGGTTGGGTGGATGGCAGGTGAATAGAACCTGGTAGATGATGGGTTGATGACAGGTGAATAAAAGCTGGTAGATGATGGGTGGATGACAGGTGAATAGAAGCTGGTAGGTGCTGGGTGGATGACAGGTGAATAGAAGCTGGTAGATGAATTGGGGATGACAGGTGAATAGAAGCTTGTAGGTGATGGATGGATGACAGGTGAATAGAAGCTGGTAGGTGATGGGTGGATGACAGGTGAATAGAAGCTGGTAGGTGATGGGTGGATGACAGGTGAATAAAGGCTGGTTGATGATGGGTAGATGACAGGTGAATAGAAGAAGGTATGTGATGGGTGGATGACAGGTGAATAGATGCAGGTAGATGATGGGTGGAATACAGGTAAATAAAAGCAGTTCGATGATGTGTGGATGACAGGTGAATAGAAGCTGGTAGATGATAGGTGGATGACAGGTGAATAGAAGCTGGAAGATGATGGGTGGATGACAGGTGAATAGAGACTGGTAGGTGATGGGTGGATGACAGCTGAATAGAGGCTGGTAGATGATGGGTGGATGACCGGTGAATAAAAGCTGGTAGATGATGGGTGGATGACAGGTGAATAGAAGCTGGTAGGTGCTGGGTGGATGACAGGTGAATAGAAGCTGGTAGATGATGGGGGGATTACAGGTGAATAGAAGTTGATAGGTGATGGATGAATGACAGGTGAATAGAAGCTGGTAGATGAAGGGGGGATGACAGGTGAATAGAAGCTTGTAGGTGATGGATGGATGACAGGTGAATAGAAGCTGGTAGGTGATGGGTGGATGACAGCTGAATAGAGGCTGGTAGATGATGGGTGGATGACAGGTGAATAAAAGCTGGTAGATGATGGGTGGATGACAGGTGAATAGAAGCTGGTAGATGACGGGTGGATCGAAGCTGGTATATGCTGGGTGGATGACAGGTGAATAGTAGCAGGTAGATTATGGGTGGATGGCAGGTGAATAGAGGCTGGTGGATGATGGGTGGATGACAGGTGAATAGAAGCAGGTAGGTTATGGGTGGATGACAGGTGAATCAAAGTTGGACGATGATGGTTGGATGACAGGTGTATAGCAGCTGGTAGAGGATGGTTGGATAACAGGTGAATAGAAGCTGCTAGATGATGGGTGGATGACAGGTGAATATAGGCTGGAGATGATGGGTGGATCACAGGTGAATAGAAGCAGGTAGAGGATGGGTGGACGACAGGTGAATAGAACCTGGTTGATGATGGGTGGATGACTGGTTATAGATACTTGTTGATGATGGGTGGATGACTGGTGAATTGAGGCTGGTAGGTGATGGGTGGATGACAGCTGAATAGAGGATGGTAGATGATGGGTGGATGACAGGTGAATAAAAGCTGGTAGATGATGTGTGGATGACAGGTGTATAGAAGCAGGTAGATTATGGATGGATGACAGGTGAATCAAAGCAGGACGATGATGGGTGGATGACAGGTGAATCTAAGCTGGTAGATGATAGGTGGATGACATGTGAATCGATGCTGGTTAATGATGGGTGGATGACAGGTGAATAGAAGATGGTTGATGATGGGTGGATGACAGGTGAATAGAGGTTGGTAGATGATGGGTGGATGACAGGTGAATAGAAGCTGGTAGATGATGGGTGGATGACAGGTGAATAGAAGCTGGTAGATGATGGGTGGATGACAGGTGAATAGAAGCAGGTAGATGATGGGTGGATGACAGGTGAATAGAAGCTGGTAGATGATGGGTGGATGACAGGTGAATAGAAGCTGGTAGATGATGGGTGGATGACAGGTGAATAGAAGCAGGTAGATGATGGGTGGATGACAGGTGAATAGAAGCTGGTAGATGATGGGTGGATGACAGGTGAATAGAAGCTGGTAGATGATGGGTGGATGACAGGTGAATAGAAGCTGGTAGATGATGGGGGGATGACAGGTGAATAGAAGCTGGTAGATGATGGGGGGATGACAGGTGAATAGAAGCTGGTAGGTGATGGATGGATGACAGGTGAATAGAAGCTGGTAGATGATGGGTGGATGGCAGGTGAATAGAGGCTGGTGGATGATGGGTGGATGACAGGTGAATAGAAGCAGGTGGATGATGGGTGGATGACAGGTGAATAGAAGCTGCGAGATGATGTGTGGATGACAGGTGAACAGAAGCAAGTAGATGATGGGTGGATGACAGGTGAATAGAAGCAGGTAGGTTATGGGTGGATGACAGGTGAATCAAAGCTGGACGATAATGGGTGGATGACAGGTGTATCGCAGCTGGTAGTTGATGGGTGGATCACAGGTGAATAGAAGCAGGTAGAGGATGAGTGGACGACAGGTGAATAGAAGCTGTAGATGACGGGTGGATCGAAGCCGGTATATGCTGGGTGGATGACAGGTGAATACAAGCTGGTAGGTGATGTGTGGATGACAGGTGAATAGAAGCTGGTAGATGATGGGGGGATGACAGGTGAATAGAAGCTGGTAGGTGATGGATGGATGACAGGTGAATAGAAGCTGGTAGATGATGGGTGGATGACAGGTGAATAGAAGCTGGTAGATGATGGGTGGATGACAGGTGAATAGAAGCTGGTAGGTGATGGATGAATGACAGGTGAATAGAAGCTGGTAGATGATGGGGGGATGACAGGTGAATAGAAGCTGGTAGGTGATTGGTGGATGACAGGTGAATAGAAGCTGGTAGATGATGGGGGGATGACAGGTGAATAGAAGCTGGTAGATGATGGGTGGATGACAGGTGAATAGAAGCTGGTAGATGATGGGTGGATGACAGGTGAATAGAAGCTGGTAGGTGATGGGTGGATGACAGGTGAATAGAAGCTGGTAGGTGATGGGTGGATGACACGTGAATAGAAACTGGAAGATGATAGGTGGATGACAAGTGAATAGAGGCTGGTAGGTGATGGGTGGATGACAGCTGAATAGAGGCTGGTAGATGATGGGTGGATGACAGCTGAATAGAGGCTGGTAGATGATGGGTGGATGACAGGTGAATAGAAGCTGGTAGGTGCTGGGTGGATGACAGGTGAATAGAGGCTGGTTGATGATGGGTGGATGACAGCTGAATAAAGGCTGGTAGATGATGGGTGGATGACAGGTGAATAAAAGCTGGTAGATGATGGGTGGATGACAGGTGAATAGAAGCTGGTAGATGACGGGTGGATCGAAGCTGGTATATGCTGGGTGGATGACAGGTGAATAGTAGCAGGTAGATTATGGGTGGATGGCAGGTGAATAGAGGCTGGTGGATGATGGGTGGATGACAGGTGAATAGAAGCAGGTGGATGATGGGTGGATGACAGGTGAATAGAAGCTGCGAGATGATGTGTGGATGACAGGTGAATAGAAGCAAGTAGATGATGGGTGGATGACAGGTGAATAGAAGCAGGTAGGTTATGGGTGGATGACAGGTGAATCAAAGCTGGACGATGATGGGTGGATGACAGGTGTATAGCAGCTGGTAGATGATGGTTGGATGACAGGTGAATAGAAGCTGGTAGATGATGGGTGGATGACAGGTGAATAGAGGCTGGTAGATGATGGGTGGATGACAGGTGAATAAAAGCAGGTAGAGGATGCGTGGACAACAGGTGAATAGAACCTTGTAGATGATGGGTGGATCACAGGTGAATAGAAGCAGTTAGAGGATGGGTGGATGACAGGTGAATAGAAGCTGTAGATGACGGGTGGATCAAAGCCGGTATATGCTGGGTGGATGACAGGTGAATAGAAGCTGGTAGGTGATGGGTGGATGACAGGTGAATAGAAGCTGGTAGATGATGGGGGGATGACAGGTGAATAGAAGCTGGTAGGTGATGGATGGATGACAGGTGAATAGAAGCTGGTAGATGATGGGTGGATGACAGGTGAATAGAAGCTGGTAGATGATGGGTGGATGACAGGTGAATAGAAGCTGGTAGGTGATGGGTGGATGACAGGTGAATAGAAGCTGGTAGATGATGGGGGGATGACAGGTGAATAGAAGCTGGTAGGTGATTGGTGGATGACAGGTGAATAGAAGCTGGTAGATGATGGGGGGATGACAGGTGAATAGAAGCTGGTAGATGATGGGTGGATGACAGGTGAATCGAAGCTGGTAGATGATGGGTGGATGACAGGTGAATAGAAGCTGGTAGGTGATGGGTGGATGACAGGTGAATAGAAGCTGGTAGGTGATGGGTGGATGACACGTGAATAGGAACTGGAAGATGATGGGTGGATGACAGGTGAATAGAGGCTGGTAGGTGATGGGTGGATGACAGGTGAATAGAGGCTGGTTGATGATGGGTGGATGACAGCTGAATAAATGCTGGTAGATGATAGGTGGATGACAGGTGAATAAAAGCTGGTAGATGATGGGTGGATGACAGGTAATAGAAGCTTGTTGATGATGGGTGGATGACTGGTGAATAGACGCTGGTAGGTGATGGGTGGATGACAGGTGAATAGAGGCTGGTAGATGATGGGTGGATGACAGGTGAATAGAAGCTGGTAGATGATGGGTGGATGACAGGTGAATAAAAGCTGGTAGATGATGGGAGGATTACAGTTGAATAGAAGCTGGTAGGTGATGGGTGGATGACAGGTGAATAGAGGCTGATAGATGATGGGTGGATGACAGGTGAGTCGAAGCTAGTAGATGATGGGTGGATGACAGGTGAATAGGAGCAGGTATGTGATGGGTGGATGACAGGTGAATAGAGACTGGTAGGTGATGGGTGGATGACAGCTGAATAGAGGCTGGTAGATGATGGGTGGATGACCGGTGAATAAAAGCTGGTAGATGATGGGTGTATGACAGGTGAATAGAAGCTGGTAGGTGCTGGGTGGATGACAGGTGAATAGAAGCTGGTAGGTGATGGATGGATGACAGGTGAATAGAAGCTGGAAGATGATGGGTGGATGACAGGTGAATAGAGGCTGGTAGGTGATGGGTGGATGACAGCTGAATAGAGGCTGGTAGATGATGGGTGGATGACAGGTGAATAAATGCTGGTAGATGATGGGTGGATGACAGGTGAATAGAAGCTGGTAGATGACGGGTGGATCGAAGCTGGTATATGCTGGGTGGATGACAGGTGAATAGTAGCAGGTACATTATGGGTGGATGGCAGGTGAATAGAGGCTGTTGGATGATGGGTGGATGACAGGTGAATTGAAGCAGGTGGATGATGGGTGGATGACAGGTGAATAGAAGCAGGTAGGTTATGGGTGGATGACAGGTGAATCAAAGCTGGTAGATGATGGGTGGATGACAGGTGAATATAGGCTGGAGATGATGGGTGGATCACAGGTGAATAGAAGCAGGTAGAGGATCGGTGGACGACAGGTGAATACAACCTGGTAGATGATGGGTGGATGACAGGTAATAGAAGCTTGTTGATGATGGGTGGATGACTGGTGAATAGAGGCTGGTAGGTGATGGGTGGATGACAGCTGAACAGAGGCTGGTAGATGATGGGTGGATGACAGGTGAATAGAAGATGGAAGATGATGGGTGGATGACAGGTGAATAAAAGCTGGTAGATGATGGGTGGATTACAGTTGAATAGAAGCTGGTAGGTGATGGGTGGATGACAGGTGAATAGAAGCTGGTAGATGATGGGGGGATGACAGGTGAATAGAAGCATGTAGGTGATGGATGGATGACAGGTGAATAGAAGCTGGTAGGTGATGGGTGGATGACAGGTGAATAGAGGCTTGTAGATGATGGGTGGATGACAGGTGAATCGAAGCTGGTAGATGATGGGTGGATGACAGGTGAATAGGAGCAGGTATGTGATGGGTGGATGACAGGTGAATAGAAGCTGGTAGATGATGGGTGGAATACAAGTGAATAAAAGCAGGTCGAAGATAGGTGGATGACAGGTGAATAGAAGCTGGTAGGTGCTGGGTGGATGACAGGTGAATAGAAGCTGGAAGATGATGCGTGGATGACAGGTGAATAGAGACTGGTAGGTGATGGGTGGATGACAGCTGAATAGAAGCTGGTAGATGAGGGGTGGATGACCGGTGAATAGAAGCTTGTAGGTGCTGGGTGGATGACAGGTGAATAGAAGCTGGTAGATGATGGGTGGATGACAGGTGAATAGAAGCTGGTAGATGATGGGTGGATGACAGGTGAATAGAAGCTGGTAGGTGATGGGTGGATGACAGCTGAATAGAGGCTGGTAGATGATGGGTGGATGACAGGTGAATAAAAGCTGGTAGATGATGGGCGGATGGCAGGTGAATAGAAGCTTGTATGTGCTGGGTGGACGACAGGTGAATAGAAGCTGGTAGATAACGGGTGGATCGAAGCTGGTATATGCTGGGTGGATGACAGGTGAATAGTAGCAGGTACATTACGGGTGGATGGCAGGTGAATAGAGGCTGTTGGATGATGGGTGGATGACAGGTGAATTGAAGCAGGTGGATGATGGGTGGATGACAGGTGAATAGAAGCAGGTAGGTTATGGGTGGATGACAGGTGAATCAAAGCTGGTAGATGATGGGTGGATGACAGGTGAATATAGGCTGGAGATGATGGGTGGATCACAGGTGAATAGAAGCAGGTAGAGGATGGGTGGACGACAGGTGAATAGAACCTGGTAGATGATGGGTGGATGACAGGTAATAGAAGCTTGTTGATGATGGGTGGATGACTGGTGAATAGAGGCTGGTAGGTGATGGGTGGATGACAGCTGAACAGAGGCTGGTAGATGATGGGTGGATGACAGGTGAATAGAAGATGGAAGATGATGGGTGGATGACAGGTGAATAAAAGCTGGTAGATGATGGGTGGATAACAGATGAATAGAAGCTGGGAGGTGATGGGTGGATGACAGGAGAATAGAAGCTGGTAGATGATGGGGGGATGACAGGTGAATAGAAGCTTGTAGGTGATGGATGGATGAGAGGTGAATAGAAGCTTGTGGGTGATGGGTGGATGACAGGTGAATAGAGGCTGGTAGATGATGGGTGGATGACAGGTGAATCGAAGCTGGTAGATGATGGGTGGATGACAGGTGAATAGGAGCAGGTATGTGATGGGTGGATGACAGGTGAATAGAAGCTGGTAGATGATGGGTGGATTACAAGTGAATAAAAGCAGGTCGATGATAGGTGGATGACAGGTGAATAGAAGCTGGTAGGTGATGGGTGGATGACAGGTGAATAGAAGCTGGTAGATGATGGGTGGATGACAGGTGAATAGAAGCTGGAAGATGATGGGTGGATGACAGGTGAATAGAGACTGGTAGGTGATGGGTGGATGACAGCTGAATAGAGGCTGGTAGATGATGGGTGGATGACCGGTGAATAAAAGCTGGTAGATGATGGGTGGATGACAGGTGAATAGAAGCTGGTAGGTGCTGGGTGGATGACAGGTGAATAGAAGCTGGTAGATGATGGGGGGATGACAGGTGAATAGAAGCTGGTAGGTGATGGATGGATGACAGGTGAATAGAAGCTGGTAGGTGATGGGTGGATGACAGGTGAATAGAAGCTGGAAGATGATGGGTGGATGACAGGTGAATAGAGGCTGGTAGGTGATGGGTGGATGACAGGTGAATAGAGGCTGGTAGATGATGGGTGGATGACAGGTGAATAAAAGCTGGTAGATGATGGGTGGATGACAGGTCAATAGAAGCTTGTAGGTGCTGGGTGGATGACAGGTGAATAGAAGCTGGTAGATGACGGGTGGATCGAAGCTGGTATATGCTGGGTGGATGACAGGTGAATAGTAGCAGGTAGATTATGGGTGGATGGCAGCTGAATAGAGGCTGGTGGATGATGGGTGGATGACAGGTGAATAGAAGCAGGTGGATGATGGGTGGATGACAGGTGAATAGAAGCAGGAAGGTTATGGGTGGATGACAGGTAATAGAAGCTTGTTGATGATGGGTGGATGACAGGTGAATAGAGGCTGGTAGGTGATGGGTGGATGACAGCTGAATAGAGGCTGGTAGATGATGGGTGGATGACAGGTGAATAGAAGATGGAAGATGATGGGTGGATGACAGGTGAATAAAAGCTGGTAGATGATGGGTGGATGACAGATGAATAGAAGCTGGTAGGTGATGGGTGGATGACAGGTGAATAGAAGCTGGTAGATGATGGGGGGATGACAGGTGAATAGAAGCTGGTAGGTGATGGATGGATGACAGGTGAATAGAAGCTTGTAGGTGATGGGTGGATGACAGGTGAATAGAGGCTGGTAGATGATGGGTGGATGACAGGTGAATAGAAGCTGGTAGATGATGGGTGGATGACAGGTGAATAGAAGCAGGTATGTGATGGGTGGATGACAGGTGAATAGAAGCTGGTAGATGATGGGTGGATGACAGGTGAATAAAAGCAGGTCGATGATGGGTGGATGACAGGTGAATAGAAGCTGGTAGGTGATGGGTGGATGACAGGTGAATAGAAGCTGGTAGGTGATGGGTGGATGACAGGTGAATAGAAGCTGGAAGATGATGGGTGGATGACAGGTGAATAGAGACTGGTAGGTGATGGGTGGATGACAGCTGAATAGAAGCTGGTAGATGATGGGTGGATGACCGGTGAATAAAAGCTGGTAGATGATGGGTGGATGACAGGTGAATAGAAGCTGGTAGGTGCTGGGTGGATGACAGGTGAATAGAAGCTGGTAGATGATGGGGGGATGACAGGTGAATAGAAGCTGGTAGGTGATGGATGGATGACAGGTGAATAGAAGCTGGTAGGTGATGGGTGGATGACAGGTGAATAGAAGCTGGAAGATGATGAGTGGATGACAGGTGAATAGAGGCTGGTAGGTGATGTGTGGATGACAGCTGAATAGAGGCTGGTAGATGATGGGTGGATGACAGGTGAATAAAAGCTGGTAGATGATGGGTGGATGACAGGTAATAGAAGCTTGTTGATGATTGGTGGATGACTGGTGAATAGAGGCTTATAGGTGATGGGTGGATGACAGCTGAATAAAGGCTGCAAATGATGGGTGGATCACAGGGGAATAGAAGCAGGTAGAGGTTGGGTGGACGGCAGGTGAATAGAACCTGGTAGATGATGGGTTGATGACAGGTGAATAAAAGCTGGTAGATGATGGGTGGATGACAGGTGAATAGAAGCTGGTAGGTGCTGGGTGGATGACAGGTGAATAGAAGCTGGTAGATGAATTGGGGATGACAGGTGAATAGAAGCTTGTAGATGATGGGTGGATGACAGCTGAATAGAAGCTGGTAGATGATGGGTGGATCGAAGCTGTTATATGCTGGGTGGATGACAGGTGAATAGTAGCAGGTAGATTATGGGTGGATGGCAGGTGAATAGAGGCTGGTGGATGATGGGTGGATGACAGGTGAATTGAAGCAGGTGGATGATGGGTGGATGACAGGTGAATAGAAGCAGGTAGGTTATGGGTGGATGACAGGTGAATCAAAGCAGGTAGATGATGGGTGGATGACAGGTGAATATAGGTTGGAGATGATGGGTGGATCACAGGTGAATAGAAACAGGTAGAGGATGGGTGGACGACAGGTGAATAGAACCTGGTAGATGATGGGTGGATGACAGGTAATAGAAGCTTGTTGATGATGGGTGGATGACTGGTGAATAGAGGCTGGTAGGTGATGGGTGGATGACAGCTGAACAGAGGCTGGTAGATGATGGGTGGATGACAGGTGAATAGAAGATGGAAGATGATGGGTGGATGACAGGTGAATAAAAGCTGGTAGATGATGGGTGGATGACAGGTGAATAGAAGCTGGTAGGTGATGGGTGGATGACAGGTGAATAGAAGCTGGTAGATGATGGGTGGATGACAGGTGAATAGAAGCTGGTAGGTGATGGGTGGATGACAGGTGAATAGAGGCTGGTAGATGATGGGTGGATGACAGGTGAATCGAAGCTGGTAGATGATGGGTGGATGACAGGTGAATAGGAGCAGGTATGTGATGGGTGGATGACAGGTGAATAGAAGCTGGTAGATGATGGGTGGATTACAGGTGAATAAAAGCAGGTCGATGATAGGTGGATGACAGGTGAATAGAAGCTGGTAGGTGATGGGTGGATGACAGGTGAATAGAAGCTGGTAGATGATGTGTGGATGACAGGTGAATAGAAGCTGGAAGATGATGGGTGGATGACAGGTGAATAGAGACTGGTAGGTGATGGGTGGATGACAGCTGAATAGAAGCTGGTAGATGATGGGTGGATGACAGGTGAATAGAAGCTGGTAGGTGATGGGTGGATGACAGGTGAATAGAAGCTGGTAGGTGATGGGTGGATGACAGGTGAATAGAAGCTGGTAGGTGATGGATGGATGACAGGTGAATAGAAGCTGGTAGGTGATGGGTGGATGACAGGTGAATAGAAGCTGGAAGATGATGGGTGGATGACAGGTGAATAGAGGCTGGTAGGTGATGGGTGGATGACAGCTGAATAGAGGCTGGTAGATGATGGGTGGATGACAGGTGAATAAAAGCTGGTAGATGATGGGTGGATGACAGGTGAATAGAAGCTGGTAGGTGATGGGTGGATGACAGGTGAATAGAAGCTGGTAGATGATGGGTGGATGACAGGTGAATAGAAGATGGTAGATGATGGGTGGATGACAGGTGAATATAGGCTGTAGATGATGGGTGGATCACAGGTGAATTGAAGCAGGTAGAGGATGGGAGCACGACAGGTGAATAGAACCTGGTAGGTGATGGGTGGATGACAGGTAATAGAAGCTTGTTGATGATGGGTGGATGACAGGTGAATCGAAGCTGGTAGATGATGGGTGGATGACAGGTGAATAGAAGCTGGAAGATGATGGGTGGATGACAGGTGAATAGAAGCTGGTAGATGATGGGTGGATGACAGGTGAATAAAAGCTGGTAGATGATGGGTGGATGACAGGTGAATAGAAGCTGGTAGGTGCTGGGTGGATGACAGGTGAATAGAAGCTGGTAGATGAATTGGGGATGACAGGTGAATAGAAGCTTGTAGGTGATGGATGGATGACAGGTGAATAGAAGCTGGTAGGTGATGGGTGGATGACAGCTGGATAGAGGCTGGTAGATGATGGGTGGATGACAGGTGAATAAAAGCAGGTAGATGATGAGTGGATGACAGGTGAATAGAAGCTGGTAGATGACGGGTGGATCGAAGCTGGTATATGCTGGGTGGATGACAGGTGAATAGTAGCAGGTAGATTATGGGTGGATGGCAGGTGAATAGAGGCTGGTGGATGATGGGTGGATGACAGGTGAATAGAAGCAGGTGGATGATGGGTGGATGACAGGTGAATAGAAGCTGCGAGATGATGTGTGGATGACAGGTGAATAGAAGCAAGTAGATGATGGGTGGATGACAGGTGAATAGAAGCAGGTAGGTTATGGGTGGATGACAGGTGAATAAAAGCTGGACGATGATGGGTGGATGACAGGTTTATAGCAGCTGGTAGATGATGGTTGGATGACAGGTGAATAGAAGCTGGTAGATGATGGGTGGATGACAGGTGAATATAGGCTGGAGATGATGGGTGGATCACAGGTGAATAGAAGCAGGTAGAGGATGGGTGGACGACAGGTGAATAGAACCTGGTTGATGATGGGTGGATGACAGGTAATAGAAACTTGTTGATGATGGGTGGATGACATGTGAATAAAAGCTGGTAGATGATGTGTGGATGACAGGTGAATAGAAGCAGGTAGATTATGGATGGATGACAGGTGAATCAAAGCAGGACGATGATGGGTGGATGACAGGTGAATCTAAGCTGGTAGATGATGGGTGGATGACATGTGAATCGATGCTGGTTAATGATGGGTGGATGACAGGTGAATAGAAGCTGGTTGATGATGGGTGGATGACAGGTGAATAGAAGCTGGTTGATGATGGGTGGATGACAGGTGAATAGAAGCTGGTAGATGATGGGTGGATGACAGGTGAATAGAAGCAGGTAGATGATGGGTGGATGACAGGTGAATAGAAGCTGGTAGATGATGGGTGGATGACAGGTGAATAGAAGCTGGTAGATGATGGGTGGATCACAGGTGAATCGAAGCAGGTAGATGATGGGTGGATGACAGGTGAATAGAAGCTGGTAGATGATGGGTGGATGACAGGTGAATAGAAGCTGGAAGATGATGGGTGGATGACAGGTGAATAGAGGCTGGTAGGTGATGGGTGGATGACAGCTGAATAGAGGCTGGTAGATGATGGGTGGATGACAGGTGAATAAAAGCTGGTAGATGATGGGTGGATGACAGGTCAATAGAAGCTTGTATGTGCTGGGTGGACGACAGGTGAATAGAAGCTGGTAGATGATGGGGGGATGACAGGTGAATTGAAGATGGTAGATGATGGGTGGATGACAGGTGAATATAGGCTGGAGATGATGGGTGGATCACAGGTGAATAGAAGCAGGTAGAGGATGGGAGCACGACAGGTGAATAGAACCTGGTAGATGATGGGTGGATGACAGGTAATAGAAGCTTGTTGATGATTGGTGGATGACTGGTGAATAGAGGCTTATAGGTGATGGGTGGATGACAGTTGAATAGAAGATGGAAGATGATGGGTGGATGACAGGTGTATAGCAGCTGGAAGATGATGGCTGGATATCAGGTGAATAGAAGCTTGTAGATGATGGGTGGATGACAGGTGAATATAGGCTGCAAATGATGGGTGGATCACAGGGGAATAGAAGCAGGTACAGGTTGGGTGGATGGCAGGTGAATAGAACCTGGTAGATGATGGGTTGATGACAGGTGAATAAAAGCTGGTAGATGATGGGTGGATGACAGGTGAACAGAAGCTGGTAGGTGCTGCGTGGATGACAGATGAATAGAAGCTGGTAGATGAATTGGGGATGACAGGTGAATAGAAGCTTGTAGGTGATGGATGGATGACAGGTGAATAGAAGCTGGTAGGTGATGGGTGGATGACAGCTGAATAGAGGCTGGTAGATGAGGGGTGGATGACAGGTGAATAAAAGCTGGTAGATGATGGGTGGATGACAGCTGAATAGAAGCTGGTAGATGACGGGTGGATCGAAGCTGTTATATGCTGGGTGGATGACAGGTGAATAGTAGCAGGTAGATTATGGGTGGATGGCAGGTGAATAGAGGCTGGTGGATGATGGGTGGATGACAGGTGAATTGAAGCAGGTGGATGATGGGTGGATGACTGGTGAATAGAGGCTGGTAGGTGATGGGTGGATGACAGTTGAACAGAGGCTGCTAGATGATGGGTGGATGACAGGTGAATAGAAGATGGAAGATGATGGGTGGATGACAGGTGAATAAAAGCTGGTAGATGATGGGTGGATAACAGATGAATAGAAGCTGGTAGGTGATGGGTGGATGACAGGAGAATAGAAGCTGGTAGATGATGGGGGGATGACAGGTGAATAGAGGCTGGTAGATGATGGGTGGATGACAGGTGAATAGAAGCTGGTAGGTGCTGGGTGGATGACAGGTGAATAGAAGCTGGTAGATGAATTGGGGATGACAGGTGAATAGAAGCTTGTAGGTGATGGATGGATGACAGGTGAATAGAAGCTGGTAGGTGATGGGTGGATGACAGCTGAATAGAGGCTGGTAGATGATGGGTGGATGACAGGTGAATAAAAGCTGGTAGATGATGGGTGGATGACAGGTGAATAGAAGCTGGTAGATGACGGGTGGATCGAAGCTGGTATATGCTGGGTGGATGACAGGTGAATAGTAGCAGGTAGATTATGGGTGGATGGCAGGTGAATAGAGGCTGGTAGATGATGGGTGGATGACAGGTGAATAGGAGCAGGTATGTGATGGGTGGATGACAGGTGAATAGAAGCTGGTAGATGATGGGTGGATGACAGGTGAATAAAAGCAAGTAGATGATGGGTGGATGACAGGTGAATAGAAGCTGGTAGGTGATGGGTGGATGACAGTTGAATAGAAGCTGGTAGGTGATGGGTGGATGACAGGGTAATAGAAGCTGGAAGATGATGGGTGGATGACAGGTGAATAGAGACTGGTAGGTGATGGGTGGATGACAGCTGAATAGAAGCTGGTAGATGAGGGGTGGATGACCGGTGAATAAAAGCTGGTAGGTGATGGGTGGATGACAGGTGAATAGAAGCTTGTAGGTGCTGGGTGGATGACAGGTGAATAGAAGCTGGTAGATGATGGGGGGATGACAGGTGAATAGAAGCTGGTAAGTGATGGATGGATGACAGGTGAATAGAAGCTGGTAGGTGATGGGTGGATGACAGGTGAATAGAAGCTGGAAGATGATGGGTGGATGACAGGTGAATAGAGGCTGGTAGGTGATGGGTGGATGACAGCTGAATAGAGGCTGGTAGATGATGGGTGGATGACAGGTGAATAAAAGCTGGTCGATGATGGGTGGATGACAGGTGAATAGAAGCTGGTAGGTGATGGGTGGATGACAGGTGAATAGAAGCTGGTAGATGATGGGTGGATGACAGGTGAATAGAAGCTGGTAGATGATGGGTGGATGACAGGTGAATATAGGCTGGAGATGATGGGTGGATCACAGGTGAATAGAAGCAGGTAGAGGATGGGTGGACGACAGGTGAATAGAACCTGGTAGATGATGGGTGGATGACAGGTAATAGAAGCTTGTTGATGATGGGTGGATGACTGGTGAATAGAGGCTTATAGGTGATGGGTGGATGACAGCTGAATAGAAGCTTATAGATGATGGGTGGATGACAGGTGAATATAGGCTGCAAATGATGGGTGGATGACAGGTGAATAGAACCTGGTTGATGATGGGTGGATGACAGGTAATAGAAACTTGTCGATGATGGGTGGATGACTGGTGAATTGAGGCTGGTAGGTGATGGCTGGATGACAGGTGAATAGAAGATGGAAGATGATGGGTGGATGACATGTGAATAAAAGCTGGTAGATGATGTGTGGATGACAGGTGAATAGAAGCAGGTAGATTATGGATGGATGACAGGTGAATCAAAGCAGGACGATGATGGGTGGATGACAGGTGAATCTAAGCTGGTAGATGATGGGTGGATGACATGTGAATCGATGCTGGTTAATGATGGGTGGATGACAGGTGAATAGAAGATGGTTGATGATGGGTGGATGACAGGTGAATAGAAGCTGGTAGATGATGGGTGGATGACAGGTGAATAGAAGCTGGTAGATGATGGGTGGATGACAGGTGAATAGATGCAGGTAAATGGTGGGTGGATGACAGGTGAATAGAAGCTGGTCGATGATGGGTGGATGACAGGTGAATATAAGCTGGTAAATAATGGGTGGATCACAGGTGAATCGAAGCAGGTAGATGATGGGTGGATGACAGGTGAATAGAAGCTGGTAGATGATGGGTGGATGACAGGTGAATAGAAGCTGGAAGATGATGAGTGGATGACAGGTGAATAGAGGCTGGTAGGTGATGGGTGGATGACAGCTGAATAGAGGCTGGTAGATGATGGGTGGATGACAGTTGAATAGAAGATGGAAGATGATGGGTGGATGACAGGTGTATAGCAGCTGGAAGATGATGGCTGGATATCAGGTGAATAGAAGCTTGTAGATGATGGGTGGATGACAGGTGAATAAAGGCTGCAAATGATGGGTGGATCACAGGGGAATAGAAGCAGGTAGAGGTTGGGTGGATGGCAGGTGAATAGAACCTGGTAGATGATGGGTTGATGACAGGTGAATAAAAGCTGGTAGATGATGGGTGGATGACAGGTGAATAGAAGCTGGTAGGTGCTGGGTGGATGACAGGTGAATAGAAGCTGGTAGATGAATTGGGGATGACAGGTGAATAGAAGCTTATAGGTGATGGATGGATGACAGGTGAATAGAAGCTGGTAGGTGATGGGTGGATGACAGCTGAATAGAGGCTGGTAGATGAGGGGTGGATGACAGGTGAATAAAAGCTGGTAGATGATGGGTGGATGACAGGTGAATAGAAGCTGGTAGATGACGGGTGGATCGAAGCTGGTATATGCTGGGTGGATGACAGGTGAATAGTAGCAGGTAGATTATGGGTGGATGGCAGGTGAATAGAGGCTGGTGGATGATGGGTGGATGACAGGTGAATTGAAGCAGGTGGATGATGGGTGGATGACAGGTGAATAGAAGCAGGTAGGTTATGGGTGGATGACAGGTGAATCAAAGCAGGTAGATGATGGGTGGATGACAGGTGAATATAAGTTGGAGATGATGGGTGGATCACAGGTGAATAGAAACAGGTAGAGGATGGGTGGACGACAGGTAAATAGAACCTGGTAGATGATGGGTGGATGACAGGTAATAGAAGCTTGTTGATGATGGGTGGATGACTGGTGAATAGAGGCTGGTAGGTGATGGGTGGATGACAGCTGAACAGAGGCTGCTAGATGATGGGTGGATGACAGGTGAATAGAAGATGGAAGATGATGGGTGGATGACAGGTGAATAAAAGCTGGTAGATGATGGGTGGATAACAGATGAATAGAAGCTGGGAGGTGATGGGTGGATGACAGGAGAATAGAAGCTGGTAGATGATGGGGGGATGACAGGTGAATAGAGGCTGGTAGATGATGGGTGGATGACAGGTGAATCGAAGCTGGTAGATGATGGGTGGATGACAGGTGAATAGGAGCAGGTATGTGATGGGTGGATGACAGGTGAATAGAAGCTGGTAGATGATGGGTGGAATACAAGTGAATAAAAGCAGGTCGAAGATAGGTGGATGACAGGTGAATAGAAGCTGGTAGGTGCTGGGTGGATGACAGTTGAATAGAAGCTGGTAGATGATGGGTGGATGACAGGTGAATAGAAGCTGGAAGATGATGCGTGGATGACAGGTGAATAGAGACTGGTAGGTGATGGGTGGATGACAGCTGAATAGAAGCTGGTAGATGAGGGGTGGATGACCGGTGAATAAAAGCTGGTAGGTGATGGGTGGATGACAGGTGAATAGAAGCTTGTAGGTGCTGGGTGGATGACAGGTGAATAGAAGCTGGTAGATGATGGGGGGATGACAGGTGAATAGAAGCTGGTAAGTGATGGATGGATGACAGGTGAATAGAAGCTGGTAGGTGATGGGTGGATGACAGGTGAATAGAAGCTGGAAGATGATGGTTGGATGACAGGTGAATAGAGGCTGGTAGATGATGGGTGGATCACAGGTGAATAAAAGCTGGTCGATGATGGGTGGATGACAGGTCAACAGAAGCTTGTAGGTGCTGGGTGGACGACAGGTGAATAGAAGCTGGTAGATGATGGGGGGATGACAGGTGAATAGAAGATGGTAGATGATGGGTGGATGACAGGTGAATATAGGCTGGAGATGATGGGTGGATCACAGGTGAATAGAAGCAGGTAGAGGATGGGAGCACGACAGGTGAATAGAACCTGGTAGATGATGGGTGGATGACAGGTAATAGAAGCTTGTTGATGATGGGTGGATGACTGGTGAATAGAGGCTTATAGGTGATGGGTGGATGACAGCTGAATAGAAGCTTATTGATGATGGGTGGATGACTGGTGAATATAGGCTGCAAATGATGGGTGGATCACAGGTGAATAGAAGCAGGTAGAGGTTGGGTGGACGGCAGGTGAATAGAACCTGGTAGATGATGGGTTGATGACAGGTGAATAAAAGCTGGTAGATGATGGGTGGATGACAGGTGAATAGAAGCTGGTAGGTGCTGGGTGGATGACAGGTGAATAGAAGCTGGTAGATGAATTGGGGATGACAGGTGAATAGAAGCTTGTAGGTGATGGATGGATGACAGGTGAATAGAAGCTGGTAGGTGATGGGTGGATGACAGCTGAATAGAGGCTGGTAGATGAGGGGTGGATGACAGGTGAATAAAAGCTGGTAGATGATGGGTGGATGACAGCTGAATAGAAGCTGGTAGATGACGGGTGGATCGAAGCTGTTATATGCTGGGTGGATGACAGGTGAATAGTAGCAGGTAGATTATGGGTGGATGGCAGGTGAATAGAGGCTGGTGGATGATGGGTGGATGACAGGTGAATAGAAGCGTGTGGATGATGGGTGGATGACAGGTGAATAGAAGCTGCGAGATGATGTGTGGATGACAGGTGAATAGAAGCAAGTAGATGATGGGTGGATGACAGGTGAATAGAAGCAGGTAGGTTATGGGTGGATGACAGGTGAATAGAAGCTGGTAGATGATGGGTGGATGACAGGTGAATAGATGCAGGTAAATGGTGGGTGGATGACAGGTGAATAGAAGCTGGTCGATGATGGGTGGATGACAGGTGAATATAAGCTGGTAAATAATGGGTGGATCACAGGTGAATCGAAGCAGGTAGATGATGGGTGGATGACAGGTGAATAGAAGCTGGTAGATGATGGGTGGATGACAGGTGATTAGAAGCTGTTAGATGATGGGTGGATGACAGGTGAAGAGAAGCTGGTAGATGACGGGTGCATCGAAGGGTGGATGACTGGTGAATAGAAGCAGGTGGATGATGGGTGGATGACAGGTGAATAGAAGCTGAGAGATGATGTGTGGATGACAGGTGAATAGAAGCAAGTAGATGATGGGTGGATGACAGGTGAATAGAAGCAGGTAGGTTATGGGTGGATGACAGGTGAATCAAAGCTTGACGAAGATGTGTGGATGACAGGTAATTCGCAGCTGGTAGATGATGGTTGGATGACAGGTGAATAGAAGCTGGTAGATGATGGGTTGATGACAGGTGAATATAGGCTGGAGATGATGGGTGGATCACAGGTGAATAGAAGCAGGTAGAGGATGGGTGGACGACAGGTGAATAGAAGCTGGTAGATGACGGGTGGATCGAAGCCGGTATATGCTGGGTGGATGACAGGTGAATAGTAGCAGGTAGAATATGGGTGGATGGCAGGTGATTACAGGCTGGTGGATGATGGGTGGATGACAGGTGAATAGAAGCAGGTGGATGATGGGTGGATGACAGGTGAATAGAAGCTGCGAGATGATGTGTGGATGACAGGTGAATAGAAGCAAGTAGATGATGTGTGGATGACAGGTGAATAGAAGCAGGTAGGTTATGGGTGGATGACAGGTGAATCAAAGCTGGACGATGATGGGTGGATGACAGGTGTATAGCAGCTGGTAGATGATAGGTGGATGTCAGGTGAATAGAAGATGGAAGATGATTGGTGGATGACAAGTGAATACAAGCTGGCAGATGATGGGTGGATTACAGTTGAATACAAGCTGGTAGGTGATGGGTGGAGGACAGGTGAATAGAAGCTGGTAGATGATGGGGGGATGACAGGTGAATAGAAGCTGGTAGGTGATGGATGGGTGACAGGTGAATAGAAACTGGCAGATGATGGGTGGATAACAGGTGAACAGAGGCTGGTAGATGATGGGTGGATGACAGGTGAATCGAAGCTGGTAGATAATGGGGGATGACAGGTGAATCGAAGCTGGTAGATGATGGGTGGATGACAGGTGAATAGGAGCAGGTATGTGATGGGTGGATGACAGGTGAATAGAAGCTGGTAGATGATGGGTGGAATACAGGTGAATAAAAGCAGGTCAATGATAGGTGGATGACAGGTGAATAGAAGCTGGAAGATGATGGGTGGATGACAGGTGAATAGAGACTGGTAGGTGATGGGTGGATGACAGCTGAATAGAGGCTGGTAGATGATGGGTGGATGACCGGTGAATAAAAGCTGGTAGGTCTGGGTGGGTGACAGGTGAATAGAAGCTAGTAGATGATGGGGGGATGACAGGTGAATAGAAGCTGGTAGGTGATGGATGGGTGACAGGTGAATAGAAGCTGGTGGGTGATGGGTGGATGACAGGTGAATAGAAGCTGGAAGATGATGGGTGGATGACAGGTGAATAGAGGCTGGTAGGTGATGGGTGGATGACAGGTGAATAGAAGCTGGTAGATGATGGGTGGATGACAGGTGAATAGAAGCTGGAAGATGATGGGTGGATGACAGGTGAATATAGACTGGTAGGTGATGGGTGGATGACAGCTGAATAGAGGCTGGTAGATGATGGGTGGATGACATGTGAATAAAAGCTGGTAGGTCATGGGTGGATGACAGGTGAATAGAAGCTGGTAGGTGCTGGGTGGATTACAGGTGAATAGAAGTTGGTAGATGATGGGGGGATGACAGGTGAATAAAAGCTGGTAGATGATGGGTGGATCGAAGCGGGTATATGCTGGGTGGATGACAGGTGAATAGTAGCAGGTAGATTATGGGTGGATGGCAGGTGAATAGAGGCTGGTAGATGATGGGTGGATGACAGGTGAATAGAAGCTGCGAGATGATGTGTGGATGACAGGTGAATATAAGCAAGTAGATGATGCGTGGATGACAGGTGAATAGAAGCAGGTAGGTTATGGGTGGATGACAGGTAATACAAGCTTCTATTCACCTGGCATCCACCCAGCACCTACCAGCTTCTATTCACCTGTCATCCACCCATCATCTACCAGCTTTTATTCACCGGTCATCCACCCATCATCTACCAGCCTCTATTCAGCTGTCAAACACCCATCACATACCTGCTGCTATTCACCTGTCATCCACCCATCATCTACCAGCTTCAATTCACCTGTCATCCACCCATCATCTAACAGCCTCTATTCACCTGTCATCCACCCATCACCTACCAGCTTCTATTCACCTGTCATCCCCCATCATCTACCAGCTTTTATTCACCTGTCATCCACCCATCATCTTCCATCTTATATTCACCAGTCATCCACCCATCATCTACCAGCCTCGATTCACCTGTCATCCACCCATCACCTACCAGCCTCTATTCACCAGTGAATAGAAGCTGGTAGGTGATGGGTGGATGACAGGTGAATTAAAGCTGGTAGATGACGGGTGGATCGAAGCGGATATATGCTGGGTGGATGACAGGTAAATAGTAGCAGGTAGATTATGGGTGGATGTCAGGTGAATAGAGGCTGGTGGAGGATGGGTGGATGACAGGTGAATAGAAGCTGCGAGATGATGCGTGGATGACAGGTGAATATAAGCAAGTAGATGATGGTTGGATGAAAGGTGAATATAAGCTGGAGATGATGGGTGGATCACAGTTGAATAGAAGCTGGTAGGTGCTGTGTGGATGACAGGTGAATAGAAGCTGGTAGATGATGGGGGGATGACAGGTGAATAGAAGCTGGTAGGTGATGGATGGATGACAGGTGAATAGAAGCTGGTAGGTGATGGGTGGATGACAGGTGAATAGAAGCTGGTAGGTGATGGGTGGATGACAGGTGAATAGAGGCTGGTTGATGATGGGTGGATGACAGGTGAATAGAGGCTGGTAGGTGATGGGTGGATGACAGGTGAATATAGGCTGGTAGATGATGGGTGGATGACAGGTGAATAGAAGCTGGTAGGTGATGGGTGGATGACAGGTGAATAGAAGCTGGTAGATGATGGGGGGATGACAGGTGAATGGAAGCTGGTACGTGATGGATGGATGACAGGTGAATAGAAGCTGGTAGGTGATGGGTGGATGACAGGTGAATTAAAGCTGGTAGATGACGGGTGGATCGTAGCGGATATATGCTGGGTGGATGACAGGTAAATAGTAGCAGGTAGATCATGGGTGGATGGCAGGTGAATAGAGGCTGGTGGAGGATGGGTGGATGACAGGTGAATAGAAGCTGCGAGATGATGTGTGGATGACAGGTGAATATAAGCAAGTAGATGATGGTTGGATGACAGGTGAATATAAGGTGGTAGATGATCGGTGGATGACAGGTGAATAGAAGCAGGTAGATGATGGGTGGACGACAGGTGAATAGAAGCTGGTAGTTGATGGGTGGATGACAGGTGAATAGAAGCTGGAAGATGATGGGTGGATGACATGTGAATAGAGACCGGTAGGTGATGGGTGGATGACAGCTGAATAGAGGCTGGTAGATGATGGGTGGATGACAGGTGAATAGAAGCTGGTAGGTGCTGGGTGGATGCCAGGTGAATAGAAACTAGTAGATGATGGTGGGATGACAGGTGAATAGAAGCTGGTAGGTGATGGATGGGTGACAGGTGAATAGAAGCTGGTGGGTGATGGGTGGATGACAGGTGAATAGAAGCTGGAAGATGATGGGTGGATGACAGGTGAATAGAGGCTGGTAGGTGATGGGTGGATGACAGCTGAATAGAGGCAGGTAGATGATGGGTGGATGACAGGTGAATAAAAGCTGGTAGATGATGGGTGGATGACAGGTGAATAGAAGCTGGTAGGTGATGGATGGGTGACAGGTGAATAGAAGCTGGTGGGTGATGGGTGGATGACAGGTGAATAGAAGCTGGAAGATGATGGGTGGATGATAGCTGAATAGAGGCTGGTAGGTGATGGGTGGATGACAGCTGAATAGAGGCTGGTAGATGATGGATGGATGACAGGTGATTAGAAGCTAGTAGGTGATGGGTGGATGACAGGTTAATAGAGGCTGGTTGATGATGGGTGGATGACAGCTGAATAGAGGCTGGTAGATGATGGTTGGATGACAGATGAATATAGGCTGGTAGATGATGTGTGGATGACAGGTGAATAGAAGCTGGTAGGTGATGGGTGGATGACAGGTGAATAGAAGCTGGTAGATGATGGGGGGATGACAGGTGAATGGAAGCTGGTAGGTGCTGGGGGGATGACAGGTGAATAGAAGCTGGTAGGTGATGGATGGGTGACAGGTGAATAGAAGCTGGTGGGTGATGGGTGGATGACAGGTGAATAGAAGCTGGAAGATGATGGGTGGATGACAGGTGAATAGAGGCTGGTAGGTGATGGGTGGATGACAGCTGAATAGAGGCTGGTAGATGATGGATGGATGACAGGTGATTAGAAGCTAGTAGGTGATGGGTGGATGACAGGTTAATAGAGGCTGGTTGATGATGGGTGGATGACAGCTGAATAGAGGCTGGTAGATGATGGTTGGATGACAGATGAATATAGGCTGGTAGATGATGGGTGGATGACAGGTGAATAGAAGCTGGTAGGTGATGGGTGGATGACAGGTGAATAGAAGCTGGTAGATGATGGCGGGATGACAGGTGAATGGAAGCTGGTAGGTGATGGATGGATGACAGGTGAATGAAAGCTGGTAGATGATGGGTGGATGACAGGTGAATAGAAGCTTGTAGATAACGGGTGGATCGAAGCGGGTATATGCTGGGTGGATGACAGGTGAATAGTAGCAGTTAGATTATGGGTGGATGGCAGGTGAATAGAGGCTGGTGGATGATGGGTGGATGACAGCTGAATAGAAGCTGGTAGATGATGGGTGGAATACAGGTGAATAAAAGCAGGTCAATGATAGGTGGATGACAGGTAAATAGAAGCTGGTAGTTGATGGGTGGATGACAGGTGAATAGATGCTGGAAGATGATGGGTGGATGACAGGTGAATAGAGACTGGTAGGTGATGGGTGGATGACAGCTGAATAGAGGCTGGTAGATGATGGGTGGATGACCGGTGAATAAAAGCTGGTAGGTGCTGTGTGGATGCCAGGTGAATCGAAACTAGTAGATGATGGGGGGATGACAGGTGAATAGAAGCTGGTAGGTGATGGGTGGATGACAGGTGAATAGAAGCTGGAAGATGATGGGTGGATGACAGGTGATTAAAAGCTGGTAGATGATGGGTGGATGACAGGTGAATAGAAGCTGGTAGGTGCTGTGTGGATGACAGGTGAATAGAAGCTGGTAGATGATGGGGGGATGACAGGTGAATAGAAGCTGGTAGGTGATGGATGGATGACAGGTGATTAGAAGCTGGTAGGTGATGGGTGGATGACAGGTGAATAGAAGCTGGTAGGTGATGGGTGGATGACAGGTGAATAGAGGCTGGTTGATGATCGGTGGATGACAGGTGAATAGAGGCTGGTAGGTGATGGGTGGATGACAGATGAATATAGGCTGGTAGATGATGGGTGGATGACAGGTGAATAGAAGCTGGTAGGTGATGGGTGGATGACAGGTGAATAGAAGCTGGTAGATGATGGGGGGATGACAGGTGAATGGAAGCTGGTAGGTGATGGATGGATGACAGGTGAATAGAAGCTGGTAGGTGATGGGTGGATGACAGGAGAATTAAAGCTGGTAGATGACGGGTGGATCGAAGCGGATATATGCTGGGTGGATGACAGGTAAATAGTAGCAGGTAGATTATGGGTGGATGGCAGGTGAATAGAGGCTGGTGGAGGATGGGTGGATGACAGGTGAATAGAAGCTGCGAGATGATGCGTGGATGACAGGTGAATATAAGCAAGTAGATGATGGTTGGATGACAGGTGAATATAAGCTGGAGATGATGGGTGGATCACAGTTGAATAGAAGCTGGTAGGTGCTGTGTGGATGACAGGTGAATAGAAGCTGGTAGATGATGGGGGGATGACAGGTGAATAGAAGCTGGTAGGTGATGGATGGATGACAGGTGATTAGAAGCTGGTAGGTGATGGGTGGATGACAGGTGAATAGAAGCTGGTAGGTGATGGGTGGATGACAGGTGAATAGAGGCTGGTTGATGATCGGTGGATGACAGGTGAATAGAGGCTGGTAGGTGATGGGTGGATGACAGATGAATATAGGCTGGTAGATGATGGGTGGATGACAGGTGAATAGAAGCTGGTAGGTGATGGGTGGATGACAGGTGAATAGAAGCTGGTAGATGATGGGGGGATGACAGGTGAATGGAAGCTGGTAGGTGATGGATGGATGACAGGTGAATAGAAGCTGGTAGGTGATGGGTGGATGACAGGTGAATTAAAGCTGGTAGATGACGGGTGGATCGTAGCGGATATATGCTGGGTGGATGACAGGTAAATAGTAGCAGGTAGATTATGGGTGGATGGCAGGTGAATAGAGGCTGGTGGAGGATGGGTGGATGACAGGTGAATAGAAGCTGCGAGATGATGTGTGGATGACAGGTGAATATAAGCAAGTAGATGATGGTTGGATGACAGGTGAATATAAGCTGGAGATGATGGGTGGATCACAGTTGAATAGAAGCAGGTAGAAGAATGGTGGACGACAGGTGAATAGAAGCTGGTAGTTGATGGGTGGATGACAGGTGAATAGAAGCTGGAAGATGATGGGTGGATGACAGGTGAATAGAGACCGGTAGGTGATGGGTGGATGACAGCTGAATAGAGGCTGGTAGATGATGGGTGGATGACAGGTGAATAGAAGCTGGTAGGTGCTGGGTGGATGACAGGTGAATAGAAACTAGTAGATGATGGTGGGATGACAGGTGAATAGAAGCTGGTAGGTGATGGATGGGTGACAGGTGAATAGAAGCTGGTGGGTGATGGGTGGATGACAGGTGAATAGAAGCTGGAAGATGATGGGTGGATGACAGGTGAATAGAGGCTGGTAGGTGATGGGTGGATGACAGCTGAATAGAGGCTGGTAGATGATGGGTGGATGACAGGTGAATAAAATCTGGTAGATGATGGGTGGATGACAGGTGAATAGAAGCTGGTAGGTGCTGGGTGGATGACAGGTGAATAGAAGCTGGTAGGTGATGGATGGATGACAGGTGAATAGAAGCTGGTAGGTGATGGGTGGATGACAGGTGAATAGAAGCTGGTAGGTGATGGGTGGATGACAGGTGAATAGAAGCTGGTAGATGATGGGTGGATGTCAGGTGAATAGAAGATGGAAGATGATGGGTGGATGACAAGTGAATAAAAGCTGGTAGATGATGGGTGGATTACAGTTGAATACAAGCTGGTAGGTGATGGGTGGATGACAGGTGAATAGAAGCTGGTAGATGATGGGGGGATGACAGGTGAATAGAAGCTGGTAGGTGATGGATGGATGACAGGTGAATAGAAACTGGTAGATGATGGGTGGATAACAGGTGAACAGAGGCTGGTAGATGATGGGTGGATGACAGGTGAATCGAAGCTGGTATATAATGGGGGATGACAGGTGAATCGAAGCTGGTAGATGATGGGTGGATGACAGGTGAATAGGAGCAGGTATGTGATGGGTGGATGACAGGTGAATAGAAGCTGGTAGATGATGGGTGGAATACAGGTGAATAAAAGCAGGTCAATGATAGGTGGATGACAGGTGAATAGAAGCTGGTAGGTGATGGCTGGATGACAGGTGAATAGAAGCTGGAAGATGATGGGTGGATGACAGGTGAATAGAGACTGGTAGGTGATGGGTGGATGACAGCTGAATAGAGGCTGGTAGATGATGGGTGGATGACCGGTGAATAAAAGCTGGTAGGTCTGGGTGGGTGACAGGTGAATAGAAGCTAGTAGATGATGGGGGGATGACAGGTGAATAGAAGCTGGTAGGTGATGGATGGGTGACAGGTGAATAGAAGCTGGTGGGTGATGGGTGGATGACAGGTGAATAGAAGCTGGAAGATGATGGGTGGATGACAGGTGAATAGAGGCTGGTAGGTGAT
The DNA here is from genome assembly GCF_963921235.1 of Mobula hypostoma. NCBI lineage: Eukaryota > Metazoa > Chordata > Chondrichthyes > Myliobatiformes > Myliobatidae > Mobula > Mobula hypostoma. Next base: position 72,246,101 of record NC_086112.1, on the reverse strand, counting down.
GGGTGGATGACAGGTGAATAGAAGCTGGTAGATGATGGGTGGATGACAGGTGAATAGATGCTGGAAGATGATGGGTGGATGACAGGTGAATATAGACTGGTAGGTGATGGGTGGATGACATGTGAATAAAAGCTGGTAGATGATGGGTGGATGGCAGGTGAATAGAAGCTGGTAGGTGCTGGGTGGATTACAGGTGAATAGAAGTTGGTAGATGATGGGGGGATGACAGGTGAATAAAAGCTGGTAGATGATGGGTGGATCGAAGCTGGTATATGCTGGGTGGATGACAGGTGAATAGTAGCAGGTAGATTATGGGTGGATGGCAGGTGAATAGAAGCAGGTGGATGATGGGTGGATGACAGTTGAATAGAAGCTGCGAGATGATGTGTGGATGACAGGTGAATAGAAGCAAGTAGATGATGGGTGGATGACAGGTGAATAGAAGCAGGTAGGTTATGGGTGGATGACAGGTAATAGAAGCTTGTTGATGATGGGTGGATGACTGGTGAATAGAGGCTGGTAGGTGATGGGTGGATGACAGCTGAATCGAGGCTGGTAGATGATGGGTGGATGACAGGTGAATATAAGATGGAAGATGATGGGTGGATGACAGGTGAATAAAAGCTGGTAGATGATGGGGGGATGACAGGTGAATAGAAGCTGGTAGGTGATGGGTGGATGACAGGTGAATAGAGGCTGTTAGATGATGGGTGGATGACAGGTGAATAGAAGCTGGTAGATGATGGGTGGATGACAGGTGAATAGCAGCAGGTATGTGATGGGTGGTTGACAGCTGAATAGAGGCTGGTAGATGATGGGTGGATGACCGGTGAATAAAAGCTGGTAGATGATGGGTGGATGACAGGTGAATAGAAGCTGGTAGGTGCTGGGTGGATGCCAGGTGAATAGAAGCTAGTAGATGATGGGGGGATGACAGGTGAATAGAAGCTGGTAGGTGATGGATGGGTGACAGGTGAATAGAAGCTGGTGGGTGATGGGTGGATGACAGCTGAATAGAGGCTGGTAGATGATGGATGGATGACAGGTGATTAGAAGCTAGTAGGTGATGGGTGGATGACAGGTTAATAGAGGCTGGTTGACGATGGGTGGATGACAGCTGAATAGAGGCTGGTAGATGATGGTTGGATGACAGATGAATATAGGCTGGTAGATGATGTGTGGATGACAGGTGAATAGAAGCTGGTAGGTGATGGGTGGATGACAGGTGAATAGAAGCTGGTAGATGATGGGGGGATGACAGGTGAATGGAAGCTGGTAGGTGCTGGGTGGATGCCAGGTGAATAGAAGCTAGTAGATGATGGGGGGATGACAGGTGAATAGAAGCTGGTAGGTGATGGATGGGTGACAGGTGAATAGAAGCTGGTGGGTGATGGGTGGATGACAGGTGAATAGAAGCTGGAAGATGATGGGTGGATGACAGCTGAATAGAGGCTGGTAGGTGATGGGTGGATGACAGCTGAATAGAGGCTGGTAGATGATGGATGGATGACAGGTGATTAGAAGCTAGTAGGTGATGGGTGGATGACAGGTTAATAGAGGCTGGTTGATGATGGGTGGATGACAGCTGAATAGAGGCTGGTAGATGATGGTTGGATGACAGATGAATATAGGCTGGTAGATGATGGGTGGATGACAGGTGAATAGAAGCTGGTAGGTGATGGGTGGATGACAGGTGAATAGAAGCTGGTAGATGATGGCGGGATGACAGGTGAATGGAAGCTGGTAGGTGATGGATGGATGACAGGTGAATAAAAGCTGGTAGATGATGGGTGGATGACAGGTGAATAGAAGCTTGTAGATAACGGGTGGATCGAAGCGGGTATATGCTGGGTGGATGACAGGTGAATAGTAGCAGTTAGATTATGGGTGGATGGCAGGTGAATAGAGGCTTGTGGATGATGGGTGGATGACAGCTGAATAGAAGCTGGTAGATGATGGGTGGAATACAGGTGAATAAAAGCAGGTCAATGATAGGTGGATGACAGGTAAATAGAAGCTGGTAGTTGATGGGTGGATGACAGGTGAATAGATGCTGGAAGATGATGGGTGGATGACAGGTGAATAGAGACTGGTAGGTGATGGGTGGATGACAGCTGAATAGAGGCTGGTAGATGATGGGTGGATGACCGGTGAATAAAAGCTGGTAGATGATGGGTGGATGACAGGTGAATAGAAGCTGGTAGGTGCTGTGTGGATGCCAGGTGAATCGAAACTAGTAGATGATGGGCGGATGACAGGTGAATAGAAGCTGGTAGGTGATGGGTGGATGACAGGTGAATAGAAGCTGGAAGATGATGGGTGGATGACAGGTGAATAAAAGCTGGTAGATGATGGGTGGATGACAGGTGAATAGAAGCTGGTAGGTGCTGTGTGGATGACAGGTGAATAGAAGCTGGTAGATGATGGGGGGATGACAGGTGAATAGAAGCTGGTAGGTGATGGATGGATGACAGGTGATTAGAAGCTGGTAGGTGATGGGTGGATGACAGGTGAATAGAAGCTGGTAGGTGATGGGTGGATGACAGGTGAATAGAGGCTGGTTGATGATCGGTGGATGACAGGTGAATAGAGGCTGGTAGGTGATGGGTGGATGACAGATGAATATAGGCTGGTAGATGATGGGTGGATGACAGGTGAATAGAAGCTGGTAGGTGATGGGTGGATGACAGGTGAATAGAAGCTGGTAGATGATGGGGGGATGACAGGTGAATGGAAGCTGGTAGGTGATGGATGGATGACAGGTGAATAGAAGCTGGTAGGTGATGGGTGGATGACAGGTGAATTAAAGCTGGTAGATGACGGGTGGATCGAAGCGGATATATGCTGGGTGGATGACAGGTAAATAGTAGCAGGTAGATTATGGGTGGATGGCAGGTGAATAGAGGCTGGTGGAGGATGGGTGGATGACAGGTGAATAGAAGCTGCGAGATGATGCGTGGATGACAGGTGAATATAAGCAAGTAGATGATGGTTGGATGACAGGTGAATATAAGCTGGAGATGATGGGTGGATCACAGTTGAATAGAAGCTGGTAGGTGCTGTGTGGATGACAGGTGAATAGAAGCTGGTAGATGATGGGGGGATGACAGGTGAATAGAAGCTGGTAGGTGATGGATGGATGACAGGTGATTAGAAGCTGGTAGGTGATGGGTGGATGACAGGTGAATAGAAGCTGGTAGGTGATGGGTGGATGACAGGTGAATAGAGGCTGGTTGATGATCGGTGGATGACAGGTGAATAGAGGCTGGTAGGTGATGGGTGGATGACAGATGAATATAGGCTGGTAGATGATGGGTGGATGACAGGTGAATAGAAGCTGGTAGGTGATGGGTGGATGACAGGTGAATAGAAGCTGGTAGATGATGGGGGGATGACAGGTGAATGGAAGCTGGTACGTGATGGATGGATGACAGGTGAATAGAAGCTGGTAGGTGATGGGTGGATGACAGGTGAATTAAAGCTGGTAGATGACGGGTGGATCGTAGCGGATATATGCTGGGTGGATGACAGGTAAATAGTAGCAGGTAGATTATGGGTGGATGGCAGGTGAATAGAGGCTGGTGGAGGATGGGTGGATGACAGGTGAATAGAAGCTGCGAGATGATGTGTGGATGACAGGTGAATATAAGCAAGTAGATGATGGTTGGATGACAGGTGAATATAAGCTGGAGATGATGGGTGGATCACAGTTGAATAGAAGCAGGTAGAGGAATGGTGGACGACAGGTGAATAGAAGCTGGTAGTTGATGGGTGGATGACAGGTGAATAGAAGCTGGAAGATGATGGGTGGATGACATGTGAATAGAGACCGGTAGGTGATGGGTGGATGACAGCTGAATAGAGGCTGGTAGATGATGGGTGGATGACAGGTGAATAGAAGCTGGTAGGTGCTGGGTGGATGCCAGGTGAATAGAAACTAGTAGATGATGGTGGGATGACAGGTGAATAGAAGCTGGTAGGTGATGGATGGGTGACAGGTGAATAGAAGCTGGTGGGTGATGGGTGGATGACAGGTGAATAGAAGCTGGAAGATGATGGGTGGATGACAGGTGAATAGAGGCTGGTAGGTGATGGGTGGATGACAGCTGAATAGAGGCTGGTAGATGATGGGTGGATGACAGGTGAATAAAAGCTGGTAGATGATGGGTGGATGACAGGTGAATAGAAGCTGGTAGGTGCTGTGTGGATGACAGGTGAATAGAAGCTGGTAGGTGATGGATGGATGACAGGTGATTAGAAGCTGGTATGTGATGGGTGGATGACAGGTGAATAGAAGCTGGTAGGTGATGGGTGGATGACAGGTGAATAGAAGCTGGTAGATGATAGGTGGATGTCAGGTGAATAGAAGATGGAAGATGATTGGTGGATGACAAGTGAATACAAGCTGGTAGATGATGGGTGGATTACAGTTGAATACAAGCTGGTAGGTGATGGGTGGAGGACAGGTGAATAGAAGCTGGTAGATGATGGGGGGGATGACAGGTGAATAGAAGCTGGTAGGTGATGGATGGGTGACAGGTGAATAGAAACTGGTAGATGATGGGTGGATAACAGGTGAACAGAGGCTGGTAGATGATGGGTGGATGACAGGTGAATCGAAGCTGGTATATAATGGGGGATGACAGGTGAATCGAAGCTGGTAGATGATGGGTGGATGACAGGTGAATAGGAGCAGGTATGTGATGGGTGGATGACAGGTGAATAGAAGCTGGTAGATGATGGGTGGAATACAGGTGAATAAAAGCAGGTCAATGATAGGTGGATGACAGGTGAATAGAAGCTGGTAGGTGATGGCTGGATGACAGGTGAATAGAAGCTGGAAGATGATGGGTGGATGACAGGTGAATAGAGACTGGTAGGTGATGGGTGGATGACAGCTGAATAGAGGCTGGTAGATGATGGGTGGATGACCGGTGAATAAAAGCTGGTAGGTCTGGGTGGGTGACAGGTGAATAGAAGCTAGTAGATGATGGGGGGATGACAGGTGAATAGAAGCTGGTAGGTGATGGATGGGTGACAGGTGAATAGAAGCTGGTGGGTGATGGGTGGATGACAGGTGAATAGAAGCTGGAAGATGATGGGTGGATGACAGGTGAATAGAGGCTGGTAGGTGATGGGTGGATGACAGGTGAATAGAAGCTGGTAGATGATGGGTGGATGACAGGTGAATAGAAGCTGGAAGATGATGGGTGGATGACAGGTGAATATAGACTGGTAGGTGATGGGTGGATGACATGTGAATAAAAGCTGGTAGATGATGGGTGGATGGCAGGTGAATAGAAGCTGGTAGGTGCTGGGTGGATTACAGGTGAATAGAAGTTGGTAGATGATGGGGGGATGACAGGTGAATAAAAGCTGGTAGATGATGGGTGGATCGAAGCGGGTATATGCTGGGTGGATGACAGGTGAATAGTAGCAGGTAGATTATGGGTGGATGGCAGGTGAATAGAGGCTGGTGGATGATGGGTGGATGACAGGTGTATAGAAGCTGCGAGATGATGTGTGGATGACAGGTGAATATAAGCAAGTAGATGATGCGTGGATGACAGGTGAATAGAAGCAGGTAGGTTATGGGTGGATGACAGGTAATACAAGCTTGTTGATGATGGGTGGATGACTGGTGAATAGAGGCTGGTAGGTGATGGGTGGATGACAGCTGAATCGAGGCTGGTAGATGATGGGTGGATGACAGGTGAATATAAGATGGAAGATGATGGGTGGATGACAGGTGAATAAAAGCTGGTAGATGATGGGGGGATGACAGGTGAATAGAAGCTGGTAGGTGATGGGTGGATGACAGGTGAATAGAGGCTGTTAGATGATGGGTGGATGACAGGTGAATTGAAGCTGGTAGATGATGGGTGGATGACAGGTGAATAGCAGCAGGTATGTGATGGGTGGTTGACAGCTGAATAGAGGCTGGTAGATGATGGGTGGATGACCGGTGAATAAAAGCTGGTAGATGATGGGTGGATGACAGGTGAATAGAAGCTGGTAGGTGCTGGGTGGATGCCAGGTGAATAGAAGCTAGTAGATGACGGGGGGATGACAGGTGAATAGAAGCTGGTAGGTGATGGATGGGTGACAGGTGAATAGAAGCTGGTGGGTGATGGGTGGATGACAGCTGAATAGAGGCTGGTAGATGATGGATGGATGACAGGTGATTAGAAGCTAGTAGGTGATGGGTGGATGACAGGTTAATAGAGGCTGGTTGATGATGGGTGGATGACAGCTGAATAGAGGCTGGTAGATGATGGTTGGATGACAGATGAATATAGGCTGGTAGATGATGTGTGGATGACAGGTGAATAGAAGCTGGTAGGTGATGGGTGGATGACAGGTGAATAGAAGCTGGTAGATGATGGGGGGATGACAGGTGAATGGAAGCTGGTAGGTGCTGGGTGGATGCCAGGTGAATAGAAGCTAGTAGATGATGGGGGGATGACAGGTGAATAGAAGCTGGTAGGTGATGGATGGGTGACAGGTGAATAGAAGCTGGTGGGTGATGGGTGGATGACAGGTGAATAGAAGCTGGAAGATGATGGGTGCATGACAGCTGAATAGAGGCTGGTAGGTGATGGGTGGATGACAGCTGAATAGAGGCTGGTAGATGATGGATGGATGACAGGTGATTAGAAGCTAGTAGGTGATGGGTGGATGACAGGTTAATAGAGGCTGGTTGATGATGGGTGGATGACAGCTGAATAGAGGCTGGTAGATGATGGTTGGATGACAGATGAATATAGGCTGGTAGATGATGGGTGGATGACAGGTGAATAGAAGCTGGTAGGTGATGGGTGGATGACAGGTGAATAGAAGCTGGTAGATGATGGCGGGATGACAGGTGAATGGAAGCTGGTAGGTGATGGATGGATGACAGGTGAATAAAAGCTGGTAGATGATGGGTGGATGACAGGTGAATAGAAGCTTGTAGATAACGGGTGGATCGAAGCGGGTATATGCTGGGTGGATGACAGGTGAATAGTAGCAGTTAGATTATGGGTGGATGGCAGGTGAATAGAGGCTTGTGGATGATGGGTGGATGACAGCTGAATAGAAGCTGGTAGATGATGGGTGGAATACAGGTGAATAAAAGCAGGTCAATGATAGGTGGATGACAGGTAAATAGAAGCTGGTAGTTGATGGGTGGATGACAGGTGAATAGATGCTGGAAGATGATGGGTGGATGACAGGTGAATAGAGACTGGTAGGTGATGGGTGGATGACAGCTGAATAGAGGCTGGTAGATGATGGGTGGATGACCGGTGAATAAAAGCTGGTAGATGATGGGTGGATGACAGGTGAATAGAAGCTGGTAGGTGCTGTGTGGATGCCAGGTGAATCGAAACTAGTAGATGATGGGCGGATGACAGGTGAATAGAAGCTGGTAGGTGATGGGTGGATGACAGGTGAATAGAAGCTGGAAGATGATGGGTGGATGACAGGTGAATAAAAGCTGGTAGATGATGGGTGGATGACAGGTGAATAGAAGCTGGTAGGTGCTGTGTGGATGACAGGTGAATAGAAGCTGGTAGATGATGGGGGGATGACAGGTGAATAGAAGCTGGTAGGTGATGGATGGATGACAGGTGATTAGAAGCTGGTAGGTGATGGGTGGATGACAGGTGAATAGAAGCTGGTAGGTGATGGGTGGATGACAGGTGAATAGAGGCTGGTTGATGATCGGTGGATGACAGGTGAATAGAGGCTGGTAGGTGATGGGTGGATGACAGATGAATATAGGCTGGTAGATGATGGGTGGATGACAGGTGAATAGAAGCTGGTAGGTGATGGGTGGATGACAGGTGAATAGAAGCTGGTAGATGATGGGGGGATGACAGGTGAATGGAAGCTGGTAGGTGATGGATGGATGACAGGTGAATAGAAGCTGGTAGGTGATGGGTGGATGACAGGTGAATTAAAGCTGGTAGATGACGGGTGGATCGAAGCGGATATATGCTGGGTGGATGACAGGTAAATAGTAGCAGGTAGATTATGGGTGGATGGCAGGTGAATAGAGGCTGGTGGAGGATGGGTGGATGACAGGTGAATAGAAGCTGCGAGATGATGCGTGGATGACAGGTGAATATAAGCAAGTAGATGATGGTTGGATGACAGGTGAATATAAGCTGGAGATGATGGGTGGATCACAGTTGAATAGAAGCTGGTAGGTGCTGTGTGGATGACAGGTGAATAGAAGCTGGTAGATGATGGGGGGATGACAGGTGAATAGAAGCTGGTAGGTGATGGATGGATGACAGGTGATTAGAAGCTGGTAGGTGATGGGTGGATGACAGGTGAATAGAAGCTGGTAGGTGATGGGTGGATGACAGGTGAATAGAGGCTGGTTGATGATCGGTGGATGACAGGTGAATAGAGGCTGGTAGGTGATGGGTGGATGACAGATGAATATAGGCTGGTAGATGATGGGTGGATGACAGGTGAATAGAAGCTGGTAGGTGATGGGTGGATGACAGGTGAATAGAAGCTGGTAGATGATGGGGGGATGACAGGTGAATGGAAGCTGGTAGGTGATGGATGGATGACAGGTGAATAGAAGCTGGTAGGTGATGGGTGGATGACAGGTGAATTAACGCTGGTAGATGACGGGTGGATCGAAGCGGATATATGCTGGGTGGATGACAGGTAAATAGTAGCAGGTAGATTATGGGTGGATGGCAGGTGAATAGAGGCTGGTGGAGGATGAGTGGATGACAGGTGAATAGAAGCTGCGAGATGATGTGTGGATGACAGGTGAATATAAGCAAGTAGATGATGGTTGGATGACAGGTGAATATAAGCTGGAGATGATTGGTGGATCACAGTTGAATAGAAGCAGGTAGAGGAATGGTGGACGACAGGTGAATAGAAGCTGGTAGTTGATGGGTGGATGACAGGTGAATAGAAGCTGGAAGATGATGGGTGGATGACATGTGAATAGAGACCGGTAGGTGATGGGTGGATGACAGCTGAATAGAGGCTGGTAGATGATGGGTGGATGACAGGTGAATAGAAGCTGGTAGGTGCTGGGTGGATGCCAGGTGAATAGAAACTAGTAGATGATGGTGGGATGACAGGTGAATAGAAGCTGGTAGGTGATGGATGGGTGACAGGTGAATAGAAGCTGGTGGGTGATGGGTGGATGACAGGTGAATAGAAGCTGGAAGATGATGGGTGGATGACAGGTGAATAGAGGCTGGTAGGTGATGGGTGGATGACAGCTGAATAGAGGCTGGTAGATGATGGGTGGATGACAGGTGAATAAAAGCTGGTAGATGATGGGTGGATGACAGGTGAATAGAAGCTGGTAGGTGCTGTGTGGATGACAGGTGAATAGAAGCTGGTAGGTGATGGATGGATGACAGGTGATTAGAAGTTGGTATGTGATGGGTGGATGACAGGTGAATAGAAGCTGGTAGGTGATGGGTGGATGACAGGTGAATAGAAGCTGGTAGATGATGGGGGGATGACAGGTGAATGGAAGTTGGTAGGTGATGGATGGATGACAGGTGAATAGAGGCTGGTAGATGATGGGTGGATGACAGGTGAATAGAAGCTGGTAGATGATGGGTGGATGACAGGTGATTAGAAGCAGCTGGGTCGAATGAACAAAAATATGAGATACAGTCAATTGTCCATCAAGGAGAGAGTAAGAGATATGAATTACTGAAAGGTTGGATTTGTATTCCTGAACTGTAAGCTACCCAAGGAAATGGAGGTGCTTTTTCTAATTTGTTTGGCTTCCCTGTAACAGTAGAGAAAACCGAGAGGGATCACTGGGAATAGGAAGAAGTTAAAATGACATGCAACCAAAAGCCTTGTAGTAATTGAAGACAGAGCAGAAGTGATCTGCAAAACAAGCACCTAATCTACAAGAGAAAATCTGCAGAATCTGGAAATCCAAGCAACACACACAAAATGCTGGAGGAACTCAGCAGACAAGGGCAGCATCTATGGAAAAAAGTACAGTCGATGTTTTGGGCCGAAACCCTTTGTCAGGACTGGAGAAAAAAAAGCTGAGGAGTAGATTTAAAAGGTGGGATGGTTGTGGGGAGAGAGAAACACCAGGTGATAGGTGAAACCTGGAGCGGGAGGGATGAAGTAAAGAGCTGGGAAGTTGATTGGTGAAAGAATGAAAGAGACAGAAGGCCATGGAAGAAAGAATAAGGGGGGCGGGACAGGAGCACCAGAGGGAGGTGATGGGTGGGCAAGGAGATAACTTGAGAGAGGGAAAGGGGATGGAAAATGGTGAAGCAGGGAGGGGGTGGAGGCACACTGGACGTTTGAGAAAGTGATGTTCATACCATCAGGTTGGAGGCTACCCAAACGGAATATAAGGAGTTGTTCCTCCAGCCTCATCCAGGCAGTGGAGGAGGTCATGGATGGTTTTATCATAATGGGAATGGGAAGTGGAATTAAAATGCGTGGCCAAACACAATATATGACCCCAACAGACTCACAGATGAAGTGTTGCCTCACCTGGAAGGACTGTTCAGGGCCCTGCGTGGTAGTGAGGGAGGAGGTGCCGGGGCAGGTGAAACACTTGTTCCATTTGCAACGAGAAGTGCCAGGTGGGAGATCAATGGACAAGGGAGTTGCATAGATCACTAGATCACTGTGGAAAGCAGAAACTTTGGAGGAGGGAAGGATGTGAGAACTTCCACCTGGCCGTCAAATTCACCTGATCTATTTCCAACACTTCCCTTCTCTTTCTTGATCTCACTGTCTCTGTCTCCGGATTCAGCGTATCCACCAATGTCTATTATAAACCAACAGACTCTCACAACTACCTGGACTATACCTCGTCCCACCCTGCTGCTTGTAAAAACTCCACCCCCTTCTGTCAGGTTGAGGCTTCTCATTCTAGAACAAAGGAGATGTCCTCCTTCTTCAAAAAAGAGGCTTCCCTTCCTCCACCATCAATGCTTCTCAATGCTTCTCGACCGCATCGCTTCCATTTCATGCACCTCTGCTCCTACTTCATCCTCCCACCACACTATCAGGGATAGGATTCCTCTTGTCCTCATCTACCACCCCACCAGACTATGTGTCCAGCACATAATTCCCCAAAACTTCCACCACCTCCAACTGGATCCCACCACCAAATGCATTTTTCCCTCCCCCCTCCCCCAACTTTCTGCTTTCTACGGGGATCACTCCTTACACGATTCCCTTGTCCATTCATCCCTCCCCACTGATCTCCTCCTGGCACTTATCCTTGCAAGCGGAACAAGTTCTACACCTGCCCCTACACCTCCTCCCTCACTGCCATTCAGAGCCCAAACAGTCCTTCCAGGTGAGGCAACACTTCACCTGTGAGTCTTGGGGTCATATACTGTATTCAGTGCTCCCAGTGTGGCCTCTTGTATATTGGTGAGACCCGACGTAGGTTTGGATCTACGCATCTACGCTCCGTCCAGCAGAACAAGTGGGATCTCCCAGAGGCCACCCATTTTAATTCCACTTCCCATTCCCATTCCAATTCCAATATGACCATCCATGGCCTCCTCCACTGTCGCGATAAAGCCACACTTAGGTGGATTTTAATGGCTGTAGAGAGAGGGATGTGGAGAAAGTTGAACACACTAGTATTATATGTCTGGTTACAGTGCAATATGCCAGCAGACAAGGCTAATTAGTGAGGGATGAGCAGACAGACTTCCAAAGTGGTCCAAGCCGGTGGAGGTGGGAAAGAGGTGACCTGGCTCATTGTCTCAGGATGAGGGTCTCTGTGACCTGCACAAGAGTACATATGCTCTCAGGACAAGGCTTTCTGTTCAAGCGATTGTTCCCTGATTCCAGAAGTTTGGCTTCCCCTTTATTATTTTATGGAGCCCCCTCACAGATTTCAACCATTTGTCATGCATCTATTCTGATGACTCCCCTGGCATTTTTCCACTGTAATACCTGTTCTTTTGCTTCCCCCGACCCAAACCTCGAAACGAAAATATCCATGAATTCAAACATCCGTTCCAAGTGAGGCAGATGCACCTATTCTAACATGTTCTACTGTATTCTGTGCCCACAACGTGGCTTCCCTGTTCGGTGGTCAAACAAGATATGGACAAGGTGCTTGCATTCAGCATGGGTGCAATTAGAAGCATCTGGTTGTATGTCATATTGAACCTACAGAATTTTCAACTCTCATCCACCTGTCCTCTGCTTTCTCCATTGCTACAGAGACTAAATGCAAATTGTTAAAATGTCTCATTCCACTTTGGTCGCTTGCAACCCAGTTGTGAAAATATTGAATTTTCTAGTTCTACATAACCCACTCCATTAGTGCTCCCCCACCCCGCCCAACATTTACTTAGCCACCATTTTATTGGTCTCTATCTCCCTGCTCTCACTACAAAACCTGGCTTCTGTAAGGAAAGATTGTGTCACCTGGGACTCTACTCGCTGGAGTTCAGAAGAATGAGAGGAGATCTTATAGAAAAATATAAAATTATGAAAGGGATATATAAGATAGAGGCAGGAAAGTTGTTTCCACTGATAAGTGAGACTAGAACTGGGAGACATAAGCTCAAGATTTAGGGGAGTAGATTTAGGACGGAGATTAGGAGGAACTGCTTTTCCCAGAAGGTGGTGCATCTGTGGAATTCTCTGCCCAATGAAGCAGTGGAGACTACCTCAATAAATATATTTAAAACAAGGTTGGATCGATTTTCGCATAGTAGGGGAATTAAGGGTTATGGGGAAAAAGCAGGTAGGTGGAGATGAGTCCATGGCCAGATCAGCTACGATCTTGTTGAATGGCGGAGCAGGCCTGACGAGACAGATGGCCGACTCCTGCTCCTATTTCTCATGCTTTAATGTTCTTCATCAGACTATAGCCATCTGGTTCCACCTATGACCTACTAGTCTTTATCCACCATGCCATGTATTGTTTTAAAGGGCAATCTTTCCTAGTTCCCTCCCTCCGTCCTGATGCAGGATACCTATTGGAAATGTCATTTGCACCTTTTGACTCCACAAAAGCTGCTCATTCTGTTGAGCTCTTCCAGCATAGTTTTTATTTGTTCCAGATTCGGCCCTGTATAGACTTTGAATATTAACTTTCTTTTAACAAGTTAATATTTGTTAATACTGTAAGTATGCTCCTAATAGCCCCAATGGATCCATGGTAATGTGGTGTTTACAACTCAGTGTGTCAGAGTTCAGAGTGCAAATTCAGTGTCTTTTGTAAGGAGTTTCTACATCCTCCTGGTGAATGTGTGGTTTCCTTCCAGGCTTCTTCCCACAATCCAGAGGCGTAACAATTAGTGGTTTAATTGGTCATTGTAAATTATCCTGCGCCTAGGCTAGGGTTAAATATATGGGTTGCTGGATGCTGCGGTTTGTTTGGGAAGGGGCATTTTTCTAAATCCCTAAATAAAATAAATAAGGAAAAAATCTCAAAATAATATAAATAAAATAAAAACCTAAAATATAAAATTGCTGAAGCCATTCCTCTTTACAGAACTGCAAACTTTCAGAGAAGCCATGCAAGGAATTTCAGTGGCGATGTCACAACTCTCAATGTATTCCTGACTTCTGGCATTGTGATGGGCTGAGAGACTGCAAGGATGGCAGCGATGAGATGACATGTGAGTCATGACCCACGTAGGTTTGCTAATCCAGAGCAGTTTAGTTTTACTAGTTAGCAACTGAGCTTAACCTCCAATTTTCTTTCCTCTTGCTCCCTGTCAAAAGGCCAATCGAGACAGTGCAAAAGTTTTGAATTCCAATGTGCTACATCAGAGTGTATCACTATGAATTTGGTCTGCAATGGAAAACCTGATTGCTCAGATGCATCTGATGAAGGTGGAGATTGTAATTCGCAAGAATGCATAAACTGTACCAATGTATGTTACAGGACTCCAAATGAACCCGTAAGTGCTTCTCAAAATATGGAGACAGGCACAAACTTGCTAGTTGTATTATAATTTGGATTGTCATTGATCGTTCTGGAAAGTTCCTACCTGAACTCATATTTCTTACCTGACTCCAGCTAATGGTCAGTAGTTGGATTCAACCAGTGACTTCTGTTTGAGTCTGTTTCAAGCAGATTGGGAAAAAGTAGCAAGTAGCTACTTTTAATACAAGAGGACATGGCTTTAGGGTGAAAGGTTTAGTGAGGACATTAGGGGGAACTTCTTCACACAGAGAGTGGTGGGAGTGTGGAACGAGCTGCCATCTGATGTGGTAAATGTGGGCTTACTCTTAAGTTTTAAGAATAAATTGGATCGATACATAGATGGGAGAGGTCTGGAGGGTTATGGACTGGATGAAGGTCAATGGGACTCGCGGAATTATGTTTCGGCAGAGACTAGAAAGACCGAATGGCCTGTTTTCTGTGCTGTAGTGTTCTATGGTTCTATAGTTCTAGTCTTCTCTTGTCTCCTCCAAGCACACCCGGGTTTTTCGGGTACAATAGATGGCGCCTGCCCCAGTTATGTGAAAAAATGAGTTCAATTCAATTCAAGTTTAATTGTCATTTAACCATATACGAATACAGCCAAATGAGACAGCATTACTACGGGCTCAAGGTGCAAAGACACACACAGTAAGCACACAACAGATCACAATCACAGTCCCAAGATCCACCTCCCCCTCCCAACTGCAACGATGCAGAATATGCCAGAATATATATACTCCAGACACCCCCCAACCACTGATATCATCTGTCAACTGGCCTCCAAAGCCATCTAGGCAACACCATGGCTTTGAGGCCCAGTCCTCATCCCAATGGCTTACTCCCATTAGGCGAATCCGTGGCTTTGAGGCCCAGTCCACTCCTCATCCCGACAGCCTACTCCCGCTAGGCGAATCCATGGCTTTGATGCCCAGTCCACTCCTCACCCTGACAGCCGACTCTCATTAGGCGAATCCATGGCTTTGAGGCCCAGTCTTTGCACATACGAAACAGAACCAGACAAATATAACTGTGTATAGTCCAGACTCCTCAGTCCATTTTCAATCTTCAGTTGCTACAACTGTGCTATGCCCCCCACCCCGTAGAGCGCAATGGCTCGGGCGTCTCACCTCCAGTGGCTGAAAACCTAGTGACCCTGCAGCTTCTCCATCCACCCCTGCTCTCAGCCAATTAATCAACGAATTAAACTTGCGGTGTCCCAGATTTACAATGTCCAAAGGGATCTTGCGATCACAAGAAAAGCGACCATGACGGCCACTCACTTTAGACTGTGAACCTCCATCAACTCAGGCAGCAGCTTGTTGTACAGCTCCTTCATTATCTCCGCCACTGATGGTGTACACTTGCAGTATTTTGTGTTCTAAATGCAGAGCAGGTTCTTGCAATCATTAGACATACGTTTAAGTACAATGGTAGCACCTCTTGTTGATCCCGTAGAAGCCGCTGCAACCAGTTGTGTCGCCAGCTTGCTGGAAGTGGGAATCTATCCAACCTGTTACCCGGATGTAAAGTAACATTTTAAACTAGTTTATGATCTAGTTTTAACTCTAAACTCGATGCAGTAGAAAGAGTTTCTACTTTGATCTCCAACTTGGAAATGACTTCTTTCCAAATAAATACGAATTTTAATCCTTCTCTAGTTTGGGCAGCTGTAAAATGGGAGGCAGGATTTCTTTCTTTACTGGAGGCCCCTCCATGGAGTTCAGTAATGGAGTAGTAGCCTTTCAGAACTTTTTTGTCCTGGACATACAAATACTAGTTTCCCATACTAATTGGCCCTAAGGACAGAGGTACATTGCTGAATTTTGAATATGTACTGAATGCAATTGTGAAATAATGAGGAAACCAACCCCCTTCTCCTAAATTAGTGACTATTGCCAGATGTGAAGGGGGGAAAGAAGGGGAAAGAGATGGTACCTATGTATGAAGAGCAGCAGTTGTCAGTTTCTCCAAGTTAGTTACAGTTTTCATCTCGGGGTGAATTAATGAAAAAGACATTTAAAAATCCCACTCATTGATAGTGAGGAAAAGACTACTTGTCTAAATGTTCAAGAACATGACATCATCAGTCAGGCTGGCTCTTCCATTCTCACCTGCATGTGTACTCAATTGAATGTTTTGTTTCCCACCCCACCTCGAAGCACTTTTGAAGAACAATGCAGCCATTATTAATCTTAAATTTCCACAATGAAACAACTTAATCTGAAATTATCTTGCTGGTAATTTGAAATTTGCTATGTATGTAGAACTGAACCAGAATTAATTGCTGTATTGCAGACATGTGGCTGCTCAAATGGATTTAAACTCATGGCTGACTTGCATACCTGTGTTGATATTGATGAATGTAAAGAACTAACAAGCAGACCTTGCAGTCAAATATGTCTGAATAAGAATGGAACCTACAGCTGCAGCTGTTACTCTCATTATCTGCTGGACAATGATGGACACAGCTGTAAAGTAACAGGCAAGTCCAATCTTCCATTGCCCGTTTTAAGTATGAATTTCAAGATTATTGTACGAACAATTGCATAGTATGCTTGTTAGGCATTACCACAACTGTTACTTGTCCTGGATTAGTGTAACTGATTCTCATTTATGCCATTTCCCACTTCCCAAAAGATGCAGTGCCCAATGTAAGAGCCTATCTTGTACATTCTTATCCATTTTAACACAAAGCTCCTAATGTTAATTTGGAATATTATGGGCAGTGATACCAAACCAAAGCTGTGCTTATATAATAAGCATCTCCCTTCAGTTGAATGACTTGTTTGAACCACATGAATTTTAAATCTAACAGGATTGTTATAAGACCCATACTGCCTCTCCCTAGAACTACCAAGTGCACTTTTTATGGCTTTAAATTCTCCTCAGTGCTAGTTGTCTGGTCTTGTTCTAAGACATTTTATGGCAGTCAATTCTGTTTAGATACATGTGGCATAGCTGATCGAATTGGATTGTTTTAACATTGTAACAAAAGCAAGAATCATGCCCTCTTTGCACTGTCCTTCTGTATTACTTGACGTCTGGTTGTCACCTCAGACTCGCCTTTTGGGTTATCATGTAGAACAGGCAAAATATTTGGTACCAAAGCAACATAGGATTGAGGTATTTCACCCTGACTTGCTTTACCACTTACAAGATCATTGCCGATCTTA
This sequence comes from Mobula hypostoma, assembly GCF_963921235.1. Taxonomy (NCBI): domain Eukaryota; kingdom Metazoa; phylum Chordata; class Chondrichthyes; order Myliobatiformes; family Myliobatidae; genus Mobula; species Mobula hypostoma. The sequence goes on along the minus strand of NC_086112.1, from coordinate 72,229,007 downwards.
GCATTATTCTTTTTCCTGTCCCAGTCTCATATCTTTATTCCTACTAATTCAGAAAACTAACAGTTTTTTAAATTCAGAGTTATGAATTTCAGGTTCTCAAAGTTTAGCTTTCTGACGTTTCTGACGGCTTGCCCTTTCAATCAGGTCAGTCTTCAGGACTCCTAACTTGGGAAACATTCTTCTGTGCACTCTTGGAGAAAGTTATATTTCCAGTCAGATCACCATTCCTTAAATAGCCCAGCCTACCGTCTTATCAGATGTCGGAATTGTTACCCCAAGAACTAGTCTGCTGAATTGTCTCTGCATTTACGGTATTACAAGTGCATCTTTGAGCAAAATTATGCTCATATTCCAAGTGTGTTCTCTCTAAAACCCTATATAACTAGTTCAAAATCCTGAATGGTTGCCTAAGATATTCTTGACTGACAGGAAAGATGACCTACCACGTGCCTTCCAACTGCCTGTAACTTCAGTGACTTTATAATACCTATGCCTCGTTAAACAATATCACCATTTTAAACAATACTACTTTCTGCTAATAGCTTTTCGTAGTTCCACATTACACCCTCCTGGCTCGGTTTGTATACACCCACTTGAACTGTTCAGATATGTTGTTTTATTTCATCTGCAAACATGGGAGTATTACTTGGTCTCTTGGACAAATCATAGATATAGTAAATGGTTGGTGATTCAGTGCCAATTCCTACCATGTTTCAGGTTGTCACCCAGAGAACCAGTTTATTCCTCCTTCCATTAACTCTCTATCCACTCTCCCATGGACTTGCTATGAACAGTGGCAAAGTTCTTTGATTGTATCCAAATCTTGATGTAATTTCCTTTTTATATTAAAATCTTAATTAACAAAATCAAAATTAATTTACAAAATACATCAGTCTGATCTACTTTCACACCAATTGTTCAAATGTATTTTAAACATAACGTCTGGAGCAACACTCCAAAGAGGGTGAATTGGAGCACTTTACAATTCATTGACTCCACTATGCTGTAATTAAAATTATTAGCTTGTTTAGTACTTTGGAGGCAGTAGAATATTATTCTGGTCACTTATGTATGCAACAAAAAATTAGAGGCTTACTGTCTAATTTGCTTTGTAGGAGCCGAGCCTACTCTTCTTGCATCCATCCATCATGATATCCTGCTCCATGGATTACACAGTGAGAAAAAGAGTATCATTTCTGCTATTACAAAGAGTATAATGTTCCCACTGGATTATGATTGGAAGGAACAAGTAATCTTTTGGGCTGACACTTATTCTAAGAGCATAAATTGGATGACATTGAACCAACGTGATAAAGGAACTCTGATCAAAGGTCAGTTAAGAAACAAAGCTTCTCTTTGGAATCTTCAGCTTTCATTTCAAAACTGTATTATGGTTTCTCATTGAGCCATTCCAAGTTTACTTTACAGTCATTGGGAATACTATGTGAAATGACAGAAAATGCTGGAAACACTTGGATCAAGCTGCATCTGAAAAGAATGTTAACAATTCAGTCCAATGAACTCTCGATTGGCTGTTCTCTCTTTCCTGTTTATTTTATGCTTCCAATAACCAATGTTTTGGCTTACAAAACACACTTTCACAACTGAGACAAATAACTCTGCAGTGTTCTCCTGCGCCCAGTGTGGTGAAGGTCAGATGTACTGAAGATGGAAGAATCTGAAGGTCATAGAGAATGAACAGAGCTGTGTCAGACATGATGTTCAATGTCAGGGCAACATGCAAGGTCAAGTGACTACTCCTGTGCTTGTATTAGTATTGAATTTTAAATATGCAATCCTATTGGATGGGGGTAAATTATTGCAGAATTGTGTTCTCTGCAATACAATTTGTGATTAATTATGAGAATAAGTGATGAAAAATGAAGCCCTGAAGGAGTTTGGTCTGTATTTAATTGTTACCAGCTTTGAGTGGATGAAAGGGGGAGAATTTCTGCTGGTTTAACCTCGAGTAATATCCAATTTGTTAATTATTTTTTCTTGTTCAACCTGTCATCCTTTCCAGGAATCCAGTCTGACTGTATAGCTGTTGACTGGGTGGGCAGAAACCTTTACTGGACAGATGGAGTATCTGGTCATATTCTGGCAGTAAAATTGAACTCCACAATGCATGAAATCAAAGAACATGTGGTTGTAATTGACACAAATATAGAGCAACCCCTCTCTTTAGTTTTGCAGCCACTTAATGGGTAAGTCCTAAATTTCGCAATGAAATTGTATGTATGTTCTATATGCAAACCTGATTACTTATGTAGTAAATTTAATGTGCTTTTTTAGAAATTTCCTTACTTGGTTGCATCTGGAATTCCCAAGGGAGAAAATGTCACTCTAGCCACAAGCAAATCCAATGACATGAAAAGCAGAATGACATCAAAGCCATAAGTTGTGAACCTATTGATAATTTGGTTCACAATGGAATAACATGCATTTTGAACCTCTGATTCATCGGCCACAACAGTTTAGAGTAGGAACTGAGGTGATAAGAATAGACTGGTGGGAGGGAACAAGACCCAACGGCTGGATAGTTGACAATTAAGTGTGTTAATAGAATTGTTGTCCTCCAGAATAATGATCTGGATTCACTTCCTGACAAGAACGATCACATAAAACTTAATGCCATTCAGAACTACTTTTTAAAATTTGGAATGTACTAATGGGCTTTCTAGGAGATAACATAATCTTATGAAATAAGATTTGAAGGAACCATTTATCATGTATATGTTTTCTACAATGTAGACTAATGTATTGGGCTGAGATTGGAGGAGAGCCCCACATTGAGAGAGCAGGCATGGATGGAGCAAACAGAGAAGTAATTATCAAGCGTGGGCTTGGATGGCCAACCAGCCTGACACTTGACCAGCTTGACGGGAAATTGTTTTGGGCAGATGGAAAACTTCACTGCATTGGTGTGTCAAATTTAGATGGCACTGGGATAAAGGTACTGTCATTTGTTAAAAATCCCACTTAATTAATTAATGGTGAAATAAGGTTCTGAATAATAATTTTTAATCAGTTTTTCCAGCTGGCATATACTCAGAGGCCATTCGGTGTAGCTGTATTTGAAGATAACATATACTGGTCTGATGTGGAATTGAGAAGTATTCAAAAAGCTGACAAGAGACTTGGAAAGAACAGGACCGTACTCCTGAAACATGATCAAGCATATAGCTTGAAGGTAGTATTTTTCTTGCAAGAAAGCTTGTCTGTTAAAATCCTTATTTGCTTTATCTCAAAGGTTCTTGAACAGGAATTGTTAATTTGTAATTGCACTTCAACTGAGGCAACTCCCGTAAGTCGACGACAAGCAGTCTGGAGTCAAGCAATTAATATTTCATTGGAGGAAATTTGTGGGTCAGATAGTGTTGACAGCACTTTGTGTTTTCCATTGTGATTACCTGCTATAAAGGCTCATTTAGTTAAATGTGGTCTGCTTCATAGTGCACTTCCAACAATTCTGTGGATCACCAGCCCAGAACTCTGGCCACTAGTTTCAACTCTCACCAATAACCCCAGTGAAAGCAAATAAACTGTCCTTGTAGATCAGTTTGAAAGGTAACATTGGGCTACATTTGAACATTGCTCTAGCAATAGATTTCCATGTTCTTAACAAAAGTCCATATGAGGTACTGGGCTCTCAGTTGTGTAGCCCCTTCCCCTCCCCTAGGGGCGGGCCTGTATGAGAAACTGAATTGAGACATGAAAGAAAGAAAATGGAAAATGGTTAATACATGAGTGGTTGGACTGCATTGTTTCCTAAACTCTGAACCCAAATGACTTTGGCCCAAAATGTTGGATTTGAGTGATGTGTGTTTTTCAGTAAGTGTCAGGACCATATTCGAATATGTATTGCCCACCAAGTAATTCAAACACTGAGCACTTCAGGTCAGACAACACGTGTAGAGGAACAAGGTTTACTGCTAATCTGAAGTTTAATTGCTCCTCACATATTATGTTTAAGTAACATTGAATTTTTACTTGCAGATAATTCATGAGGTGCTGCAACCAACAATATCAAATCCTTGTGAAAAAATAGGGTGCTCACATTTCTGTTTGTTGGGACCTGGGTTAAAGGGCAGCTGTCACTGTGGGCCAGAAATGCTGCTGGCAGACAATTTAACCTGTGTGAAATCAGATGATGAGCCTTTTCTTTTGATGGTATCTCCCACGGTCATCACTCAGGTGAGATTTTCTATGCAAACTAACGAAGTAAGAATTGATTATTTGCACTCTTGATATTGGCTCTAGTTACTGCAATTGGATCCATCAATTTACAATTGTAAAAAAACCAGTGGCAGCTGCCTAAGACAGTTGCTTCAAATTGGTCTCAAAACATGGAGCTTCAGGGAAAGTTTAAAACAAGCTCGAGCTTTCTTGAAAGCTGACCTCTCAAATTTAACACTTTTGCAGGAAGCTTTATACTCTTTCAAAAAGATTTGAAAGGTTCTATTGTTTTACTTAGAAATAAATAGACAAAACTGCTTCATCATAACAGTTGACATTCACAAATTTCAGATGAGCTCAATGAGCTCACTTTGACTATGGAGGAACAATCACGAACTCCCACATTCCCTGATGATCCTTTGATTTCAGTCTCTGAGGCCTGAAGGAAGGTGAACCCACAAAAAGCATCCAGTCCAGATGGATACCTGGCCAAGTACTAAAGACCCATGCTGATCAGCTGGCTGGAATTTTCACTAAGGTCTTTAACCTCTCACTTTGGCGGTCTGAAGTAGGCAGGATTCAGTTATACCGGTGCCCAAGAAGAGTGTGGTGACCTGCCCCAGTAACACTTACATCAACTATGATGAAGTGGTTTAAGAGGTTGGTGATGAAGCATATCATCTCCTGCCTGACAAGTGACTAAATCCGCTCCAATTTACCTACCGGGGCAACAGGTCCACAGCACAGCCATCTCACTGGCTCTTCACTCAATCCTGGAACTTCTGAACAACAAAGATAATTTTATTAACTATAGATCAGCATCCAAAACCATCATCCTCTCAAAACAAGTCAATAAGTCCTTGACCTTGGCCTCAATATCTCCTTGTGCTATTGAATTCTTCATATTCTCACCTGCTGACCCCATCAGTTTGGATCGGCAACAAGATCCCCTCCACAATCTCCATCAGCACAGGTTCACCACAAGGCCATGTGTTTAGACCCCTGCTCTACTCACTTTACACCTATGACTGTGTGGCTAAGCACAGCTCCAACGCCATATTGAAGTTTTGCTGATGACTCCACTGTTACTGGCCAAATCAAGAGTGGTGATGAATCAGCATATAGGAGGGAGGTTGAAAATCTAGCTGAGTGGTGTTACAACAACAACCTCTCACTCAATGTCAGCAAGACCAAGGAACTGATTATTGACTTCAGGAGAAGGAAACCAGAGGACAATGAAGCAGTCCTCATCAAAGGATCAGAGGTGGGAAGACTCAGCAACTTTAAATTTCTGGATGCTATTATCTTAGAGAAACTTTCTAGGGCTCTGCACATAAGTGCAATTACAAACAAAGCACGGCAGCACCTCCATTCCCCATCAGTAAGGCCTCAAAGTTCTCCACTTCTTTCTGGACACCAGACCTAACCAGTTCCCCTTCACCACCACTCTCTTCCGTCTGGTGGAACTGCTCCTCACTCTTAAAAATTTCTCCTTCGGCTCCTCCTACTTCCTTCAAACCACTGGCACTCACCTGGGTCCCAGCTATGCCTGCCTTTTTGTCGGCTCAGTCACTCCCCAACTTTTCCTATGCCACATCGACGACTGCATTGGCTGAGCTCGTCAACTTCATCAACTTTGCCTCCAACTTCCCCCATGCCCTCAGATTTACCTGGTCCATTTCCAACTCCTCCCTCCCCTTTCTCAATCTCTCTGTCTCTATCTCTGGAGTTTGTTTATCTACTGATATGTTTTATAAGCCCACTGATCCTCACAACTACCTGGACTATACCTCTTCACACCCTGTCACTTGTAAAAATGCCATCCCCCTTCTCTCAGTTCCTCTGACCCTGCAGTTTCTGCTCTCAGAATGAGGCTTTTCATTCTAGAACTAATGAGATGTCCTCCTTCTTCAAAGAAAGAGGCTTGCCTTCCTCCACCATCAATGCTGCCTCACCCACATCTCTTCCATTTCATACACATCTGCCCTCACCCCATCCTCCCAACACCCCACCAGGGACAGGGTTTCTCTTGCCCTCACCCCACCACCCCACCTGCCTCTGCATCCAGCACATAATTCTCCGTAACTTCTGCCATCTCCAATGGGATCCCACCATCACGCACATCTTTCCCTCCACCCCCCCTCCATTTTCTGCTTTCCACAGGGATCATTTCCTACGCCACTCCCTTGTCCATTTGTCCATCCCCACTGATCTCTCTCCTGGCACTTCCCCTTGCAAGCAGAACAAGTGCTCACCTGCCCCTACGCCTCTTCCATTCAGGGCCCCAAACAGTCCTTTCAGGTGGGCAACACTTCACCTGTGATTCTGTTGGGGTCATCTATTGTATCCAGTGCTCCCAGTGTTGCCTCCTGTATATCAGTGAGACCCAACGCAGATTGGGAAATTGTTTTGCCTAGCACCCGAAAAATAGGATCTCCCAGTGGCCACCCATTTCAATTCTACTTTCCACTTCCATTCCCATTCCAACATGTCAGTCCACAGCCTCCTCTACTGCTGCAATGAGGCCGCTCAGGTTGGAGAGCAACACCTTATATTCCATCTGGGTAGCCTCCAACCTGATGGCATGAGCATTGATTTGTCAAATTTCTGGTAATTGCCCCCCCTTCACCATTCCCCATTCCCTATTCCTTCTCTCATCTTATCTCCTTACTTGCCCATCACCTCCCTCTGTTGCTCCTCCCCCTTCCTTTCTTCCATTGCTTTCTGTCCTCTCCTATCACATTCCCCCTTCTCTAGCTCGTTATCTCTTTCACCAATTGACTTCCTAGCTCTTCACTTCCTCCCTCCCTATCTCCCAGTTTCACCTATCACTGTGTATCTTGTACTTCTTCCTCACCACCCCTCACCTTCTTATTCTGACTTTTAATCTTTTTTTTCCAGTCCTGATGAACGGTCTCAGCCCAAAATGTCAACTGTTTACACTTTTCCATAGATGCTGTCCGACCTGCTGGGTTCCTCCAGCATTTTGTGTGTATTGTGTTGACTTCCAGCATCTGCAGGGTTCCTCTACATTCTTGGCAGTTTGCAGAGATTCAGCATGGCATCTAACACTTTGCCAAACTTCTAGAAATGTGCAGTGGAGAATATTTGATTGGTTGCATCACGACCTGGTATGGAAACACCAATGTCCTTGAACCTACAAAAAGTAGTGGATATCACCCAATACTTCACAGGTAAAGTCGTCCCCACCATTGAGCACATCTACATGAAACGCTGTCGCAGGAAAGCAGCATCCATCATGGCTGACTCCCATCACTGAGGGCATGCTCTCTTTGCACTGATGCCATCAGGAAGAAGGTAGAGGAGCCTCAGGACTCACTCCACCACATTCAGGAACAGTTACTATCCCTCAACCATCAGGCTCTTGAACCAAAGGAGATAACCTCACTTGCTCCATCATTGAAATATTCCCGCAAACAATGGTCTCACTTTCAAGGTTACTCTTCATTTCATGTTCTTCATATTTATAGCTTACTTATATATTATTATTATTATTATTATTTCTTTCTTTTCGCATTTGCACAGTTTTTCACTCTGGTTGAATGCCCAAGTTGGTTGGTCTTTCATTGATTCTGTTATGGTTATTTTTCCATAGATTTATTGAAAATGCTCTCAATAAAATGAATCTCAGGCTTGTATATAGTGACATAAAATAATAATAAATTTACTTTGAACTTTGAAATTTGGCTTAAGGTTTGAGGTCCAGATATGCCCAACCTCACCAAAGCTTTGAAAAGTGGCTAGACTGGCGTCCTGTCACAATCACCTCAATAATAAGCAAATACTTTGAGAGGCTGGTCAAGAACTACTTCTGTAGCTTGCTACCACCCAAACTTGACCCCCTACAATGCGCCTACTAACACAATTGATCGACAGATGACGCAATAGCCACTGCTGTACACACCATCCTTACACGTCTGGAGAAGAAGGATGCTTTTGTGAGAATGCGTTAAAGATGGTGCCAGTAACTGGTGACTTAGCGCGTGCTCTCCCGAGCAAACTGCCCTCTCCACTATCCTACACCCAAGAAATCCTCCAAAACCTTCAATTTAGAAAGATAAAGATCAACAACACCCTGGCGAAGCTACTGACCCAGCTGGAGACCACCGCCCCAGAACTGCTTCTTAAACTCTGGACTACACCTGGACCCGACCAGCGAGGCCCACTACGTTCCCGGAGACCCGCGGTCTGCTACCGTGCTGGAGCGCTTGGAGACACGACCCATTCTGACCAGCACCTCTCCGAAGCAGACAACCACACAGAAGTGACGGCGGAGACCTCAGGGTGCCCCAGACACTTCCCCGGAGTGACCAATGTAAAGCCCCGTTGGTGGCCATCCACAGTTTCCAGAAGTGAGGCCTCCGCCGCCGACCTCGGTTTACGGACCTGTTTCAGGCAGGAGCCCGGCCATCCGGGGTTAAGTGTCGGCTTCGGGGTCTGATCCAATCGACAGCCCGGGTCCCGGCAGCTGGAAGTGGCTGCGGAGCCTCCCCCGTCACTCAGCCCGACCCGGAGTGTCTGACGACGTGACCCACCGATCGATTCCCACAGGACACGTCCACCTACCTCAAAGAGCTGACAACAACACACTGCATCAATGGAGACCTGGAAAGATGCACTATTCACCGAAGAAGTGTGGGAAAAGAGCTGGGCTGCTGGTCAGATTGAAGCTGAGGGGCTTCAGGGTCCCTGTGCCCACCATCCTACTAGCTAATGTGCAAGCCATAGAGAACAAGGTGGATGATGTTAAAGGGAGACTCATCTACTGCAGGGAGATGCAGAACTGCTGTGTATTCTGTTTCACCGAGACCTGGCTCTCCCCTGCCACCCCCGACTGTACCATCCGACCGGAGGGATTTTCAATCCATCGGATGGACTGCACGGCATCTTCGGGCAAGACGAGGGGAGGTGGTGTCTGCCTACTGATCTACACTGCGTGGTGCTCGGACACAGTGGCACTGACAAGCTCCTGCAGCCCAGACCTGGAACACCTGTCGGTGAAGTGTCGTCCCTACCATCTGCCACGGGAATTCACCTCGGTCATACTGACAGCGGTCTACATTCCCCCCCAGGCGGATGTGGAGTGTGCTCTGAATATACTGTATGCCAACATCAGTGAACTTGAGACCAGGTATCCGGAGGCTTTCCTCATTACAGCCGGGGACTTTAACCAGGCCAACCTCAGAAAGGCACTGCCAAAGTTATACCAACATGTCTCCTGCCCCACTAGAGGCCCGAATATACTTGACCACTGCTACACAGCAGTCAAGGATGCCTACCGTTCCATCCCACAACCTCACCTCGGAAAATCGGACCATCAGGCCGTACTCCTCCTCCCGGTTTACAAACAGAAACTGAAGCAGGAGGTCACGGTGATAAAAGTAGTGTTGCATTGGACGGAGGAAACGGATGAGGTCCTCCGTGACTGCTTTGAATCGGTGGACTGGTTAGTATTCAAGGACTCGGAGCTAACCTCGATGAGTATGCCTCAGCTGTCACAGACTTTATTTGGAAATGCACGGAGGACTGTGTGTCTCGCAAGACGATCCGGGTATTCCCTAACCAGAAACCTTGGATGAATTATGAGGTCAAGTCTCTTTTAAAGGCTAGAGCTGCCGCTTTCAGGTCCGGGGATACCAGTCGCTACACAGAATCCAGGCATGAACTCCAGAAAGCCAAGAGGCAATATCGAGCCAAGTTGGAAGCCCAGGCTAACCAGAGGGATGCCGGTAGACTATGGCAGGGTCTAAATGAGATCACTGGGCGCAAAGAAAAGGCTGGGAATATCAATAACTGTGGTGCTTCTCTTCCTGACGAACTTAACGTATTCTACGCAAGATTCGAACAGAAGAGGAGCGTCCCGCTCCCTCCGGATGAACCGGACCTGGTGGCATCAAGATTCATCATCACTGAGGAGGATGTTAGAAGAGCCTTCCTGAAGATAAATCCAAGGAAGGTGACGGGCCTAGATGGCGTCCCAGGACAGGTTCTCCGGGCCTGTGCAAGCGAGCCAGCTGGAGTGTTTGCTGACATCTTCAAGTGCTCCTTGCTTCAGTCTAAGATCCCCTCGTGTTTTAAGAAGGCAACAATAATCCCAGTGCTGAAGAAGAGCAAGGTGGCATGCTTGAATGACTATCGACCTGTGGCTCTGACATCAATTGCTATGAAGTGCTTCAAGATATTGGTTATGGCACAAATCAATCACAGCCCACCGGTCAACCTCGACGCTTTGCAATTCACCTACCGGAGCAACAGGTCAACAGCAGATGCCATCTCTCTAGCCCTACATTCCTCCTTAGAACACCTGAAGAATAAAGACGCATACGTAAGGCTCCTTTTCATTGACTACAGCTCTGCCTTTAATACCATCATTCCAAATAAACTGATTCCTAAGCTCCGGAACCTGGGCCTTAGCGCTCAGATCTGCAGCTGGATCTTCAGCTTCCTCACAGACAGGACCTAGGCTGTAAAAATAGGGGACAAGCTCTCCTCTACAATCACTCTGAGCACCGGTGCCCCACAAGGCTGTGTACTCAGCCCCCTGCTGTACTCACTGTACACCCATGATTGTGTAGCCAAGTTTCCATCGAACTCAATATATAAGTTTGCTGATGACACAATGATTGTAGGCTGTATCTCGGGTAATGATGAGTTTGAATACAGAGAGGAAATTAAGAACCTGGTGGCATGGTGCGAAGACAATAATCTATCCCTCAACGTCAGCAAGACAAAGGAATTGGTTGTTAACTTCGGAAGGAGTAGCGGACCGCACGACCCAATTTATATCAGTTGTGTGCAAGTGGAACAGGTCAAAAGCTTTAAGTTCCTCGGGGTCAATATCACAAATGACCTGACTTGGTCCAACCAAGCAGAGTTCACTGCCAAGAAGGCCCACCAGTGCCTTTACTTCCTGAGAAAACTAAAGAAATTTGGCCTGTCCCCTAAACCCCTCACTAATTTTTATAAATGCACTGTAGAAAGCATTCTTCTAGGGTGCATCACAACCTGGTATGGAAGTTGTCCTGTCCAAGACCGAAAGAAGCTGCAGAAGATCGTGAACACGGCACAGCACATCACACAAACCAATCTTCCATCCGTGGACTCACCTTACACCGCACGCTGTCGGAGCAGTGCTGCTGGATAATCGAGGACACGACCCACCCAACCAACACACTTTTCGTCCCTCTTCCCTCCGGGAGAAGGTTCAGGAGCTTGAAGACTCGTATGGCCAGATTTGGGAACAGCTTCTTTCCAACTGTGATAAGACTGCTGAACGGATCCTGGGCCATACCCTCCTAATATCCGGACCTGCGTGTCGGTTTTTTTGTACTACCTTACTTCCCATTTTTCTATTTATGATTTATAATTTAAAATTTTAACAATTTACTAATTTTAACTATTTTTAATATCTTTAATATTTAATATTTGTAATCCAGGGAGTGTGAAGCGCAGAATCAAATATCGCTGTGATGATTGTATGTTCTAGTACCAATTGTTTGCCGACAATAAAGTATAAAGTATAAAAGTATAAGTATGCTGTTCTTGGACTACAGTTCAGCATTCAACACCATAGTTCCATCTAGAAGCTCAGTGACCTTGGCCTTGACCCTGCCTTGTGCAGCTGGATCCTGGACTTCCTGTCAGGTCACCAGCAGGTGGTAAGAGTGGGCTCCCTCGCCTCCAGCCCTCTGACTCTCAATACAGGAGCCCCTCAGGGCTGTGTACTGAGTCCCCTCCTTTACTCCCTGTATACCCATGACTGTATCGCCACCCACAGCTCCAATCTGCTAATTAAATTTGCCGACGACAATACATTGATTGGCCTTATCTACAGGGAAGAAGTCATCTCTCTGACGCAATGGTGTCAAGAAAACAACCTCCCCCTCAAAGTCAAAAAAGTAAAGGAGCTGGTTGTGGATTACAGGAGGAATGGAGACGGGCTAACCCCTATTGAAATCAATGGATCTGGGGTTGAGAGGGTAAACAGCTTCAAGTTCCTCGGCATCCACATCACCGAGGACCTCACGTGGTCTGTACACACAAGCTGTGCGGTGAAAAAGGCACAACAGTGCCTCTTTCACCTCAGACGGTTGAGGAAGTTTGGTATGGGCCCTCAAATCCTAAAAACTTTCTACAAGGGCACAATTGAGTGCATCCTGACTGGTTGTATCACTGCCTGGAATGGGAACTGTACCTCCCTTAATCACAGGACTCTGCAGAGAGTGGTGCGGACAGCCCAGCGCATCTGTAGTTCTGAACTTCCCATGATTCAGGACATTTACAAGGACAGGTGTGTAAAAAGGGCCCATAGGATCATTGAGGATCCAAACCATCCCAACCACAATCTACTCCAGCTGCTACCATCCGGGAAACGGTACCGCAGCATAAGAACCAGGACCAACAGGCTCCGGGACAGCTTATTCCACCAGGCCATCAGACTGATGAACTTACACTGATTTGAGTGTACTCTATATTACATTGACTGTTCCATTTATTATAAATTACTATAAATTACTATGATTGCACAATTAGATGGAGACGTAACGTAAAGGTTTTTACTCCTCGTATATGTGAGGGATATAAGAAATAAGTCAATTCAATTCAATTCAATGGAGCCAAAGCATGAACCACCAGGCTCAAGAACAGCTTCTACACTACCGTTATGAGACTTAAATGGTTGCCTAGTACAATAAAATAGACGCTTGACTTCACAATGCACCTCATTATGAGCCTTGTTCAGAATACACTTCATTCTGCATTGCTGTTGGATTACCTTGCTCTGCCTCAGTGTACTGTGTGAAGAGGTGATCTGTATAAGCAGAATGTAAGACAGGTTTATCACTGTATTGAAGAGTGTTCAAGCATTCAAGATTGTTGAATCATTTCCAGTACAGAAATCTGAAGGAGAACAAAATAATTCCTACTGCAATTCCAATGCAGCACAAGAAGAAACACAATAAGAAGACTACAATAATAATAAAAACACAATGAATATAAATACTTAAGATATCTTATTGTATATACAGAGGTTGATTGTATGTCCATAAAGTGATGCTAGGCACAGCATTGTCTATAAATAAGGTGACTGACAAGAAATGATAAAGTAGTGGTTGTAGTAGGTCAAAACGGCCCATGACCAGGGTGGGTGGGATGTTACCCACCAAGGAATTTGACACCTGACATGATTCATCACCTAGAACCACATCCAGTGTGGCCTCTCCTCCAGTTGGACTGTATATATATTGTGACAGGAATCCTTTCTGGACATACCTAACAAATTCTGCTCCATCTGATCCTTTTGCACTGAGGAACTGCCAATGAATATTAAAGAAGTTGAAATGATACATTTCACTGTAACTTTCAATGTAGGTGTGAGAACTAAAGCTAAATCTGCCATTTTGATCATCTAGCTTATTACTGCATTTTGCATGCTTTTAAAGATAACACCATCATTCCTGTATTCACCACACTTTCTATTTTGTCTCCATGTTACCTGAAGTTAAATTTTTATCCCTTTCTAAGCTACTTATCTGATTCTTTATTAATATAAGAACCAATTGGATGAGGAAAGTCCTTCAGTTTGAATTGATATGATTTTGTTTGGATTGATAAGATGACCTATTAGATGAAAGTAGGAGTTTTCCAGTTACACCAACCAAAAAGTCAAGCTGTTGCAGTACTTGGGCAGACTTTTATTTCTTGCCTGTTATAATTAATTATAGGACAACGTTTATCTAGTTTCAGTAAAGTAGTGCTTCATCTCAGTTACTACCTTAAAGGATTGTAATTTTGACATTAATTTCAGTATATTGTAATCTTCTAGATACATCTGAATCATCTTGATCAAGATAAAGGATTGAAAAATTTACCAGAACACTTAGTCCACCAGCTGATTAACATTCAAGTGACTTCTGCTGATTATATCTGGAAAGACAAAGTGCTCTACTTTGCAGGGTCTGATCAAGGTCTTATTGGTCAACTGGTGATGAGGCCTAATATTTCTTCATGGCAGAAGATTCTCCAGTCTAATAATGAGATCATCTCTTTAACAGTGGACTGGTTAGGCAAAAATCTCTACTGGATCACCAGCAAACCTTGTGGAATTGAACTGGCATCTCTCAATGGCCTTTATCGACTTGTGTTAATAGAGCACCTTAGTCGTTCAACTTCTCTTGTATTACATCCCCCTTCAGGCATCATGTGTTTCTCTGAGTGGGGGTCAGAAAACCAAGGAGATGGTCCAAGGATTGAATGTTCTTTTATGGATGGACAGAACCGAAACGTTGTTTGGAAAAAGTGTCGCCTTCCAACTGGACTGGCAATTACAGAATCTGGCACTCGGCTTTATTGGATTGACTTGGGCAAGTGCTCGTAAAGAGCTTTTAAAATGCAGTTAGTAAACTTGAGGACTGCTTGAGCTTAGACTAATCTACTCTGCTTTTGAAGCAGTTTTAAAGTCATAGAGTCAGAAAACACTACAGCTCAGAAACAGGCGTGTTGGCACACCTAGACCATGTTGAACTATTAATCTGTCTAGTCTCACCGATTTTTACCCAGATAATACCCTCCCCATTCATGTACTTATCCAAATTTCTCTCAAATATTGAAATCACCATCCACATCCGCATCCACCACTTGCGCTGGCAACTCATTGCACACTCTCACCACCCTCTGATTGAGGAAGTTACCCATCACGTTCCACTTAAATATTGCAACTTTCACCCTTAGTTCATGATCTCTAGTTGTAGTCTCACCCAAACTCAGTGGGAAAAGCCTGCTTGAATTTACCCTGTCTATACCCCTCATAATTTTCTATACTTCTATCTAATCTTCCCTCAATCATCTACGTTCTAAGGAGTAATATCCTAACCTGGTCTCAATCTTTCCACATAACTCAAGTCCTTAAATCCCAGCAACATACTTGTAAATTTTCTCTGCACTCTTTCAGTCTTATTTATATCTTTCCTGTAGGTAGGTGACTAAAACTGCACCAACTTATTTATGCCTCACCAACGTCTTCTACAATACAAAATAACATCTTAACTCCTGTAACCAATACATTAAATTATGAAGGCCAATATACCAAAAGTTTTCTTGAGAACACTTGTGACACCACTTTCAAGGAATAATTGACCTGTACTCCCAGATCCCTCTGTCTTACCGCACTCCTTAGTGCCCTACTGCTTTCATGTGAGACCAAACCTGATTGGTCCTTCCAAAGTGCAACACCTTACCTTGGTCTGCATTAACTTCCATCTGCCATTTCTTAGCCCATTTCTCCAGCTGGTCCAGATGCCACTGCAAGTCTTGATAGTCTTCTTAGCTGTCCTTTACACCCCCAATCTTGGTGTCATCCACAAGTTGCTAATCCAGTTAACTACACTATCATTCAGATCATTGACATAGATGACAAACAACAATAAACCCAGCACTGATTCTTGTCGCACACCACAAGTCACAGGCTTCTAGTCAGAGAGACAACCATGTACTACCACTCCCTGGCTTCTCCCACAAAGCCAACGTCTAATCCAATTCACTACCTCATCTTGAATGTCAATTCACTGAATCTTTTTGACCAATCTGTCATGTAGGACCTTGCTAAAGTCCATGTAGACAACATTCACTGCCTTACCTTCAACAACTTTCCTGGTAACTTCCTTGAAAAACCCTGTAAGATTGGTTGGACGGTACTAAACATGCACAAAGCCATGTTGACTATTCCCTAATCAGCCCTGTCTATCCAAATACTCTTACTGTCTATCTGGTCCCTTAGAATACCTTCCAATGCTTTCACACTGCTGATGTCAGGCTCACCAGCCTAAAACTTCCTGGCTTATTCTTAAAGCCTTTCTTAAACAGAACAATTTAACTATCTTCCAACCCTCTGCTACCACACCTGTGGCTAAGGATGTTCTAAATATCTCTGCCAGGGCCCCTGTAATTTCTGCACCAACCTCCCACAAGGTCCAAGGGAACACCTTGTCAGGCCTGGGGATGTCCACCCTAATTTGCTTCAAGACAGCAAAAACCTCCCCCTCTTGTAAGTTGTGTAGAATCCATAACCTCACTGCTTCTTTGCCTCAATTCTAGAGACTATATGTCTGTCTCCCAGGTAAATACAGATGCAAAAAAATTAACTTAAGATCTCTCCCATCTCTTCTGGCTCCACGCATAGAAGACCACTCTGATTTTCCAGATGACCAATTTTGTCCCTTGCAATCCTTTTGCTCTTCACATCTTTGTAGCGTCCCTTAGAACTCTCCATCACCTTGTCTGGAGCAACTTCATGCCTTTTTTTTTTTAGCCCTTCTGACTTCCTTCTTAACTGTTCTCTTGCATTTCTTATACACCTCAAGGACCTCATTTGTTCCTGCCTGCCTAGATCTATATGCACTTCCTTTTTTTAACTAGGGTTTCAAAATCTCTCAAACCAAGGTTCTCTAAACCTGTCATCCTTGCCCTTTATTCTGACAGGAACATACCAACTTTGTACTCTCAAAATTTCACTTTTGAAGGCCTCCCACTTACCAAATACACATTTACCAGAAAACAACCTGTCTCAATCCACCTTTGTCTGATCCTTTTTGATACCATCAAGATTTGCCTTTCCCCAATTTAGAATCTCAACATGAGGACCAAATCTATTCTTCTCCATAATTACTTTGAAACTAATGGCATTATGATCACTCATTGCAGTGTTCTGCTACCCAGACTGTCTTCTGCCCTGTCTCATTCCCTAATAGGAGATCTCTCCAGTTGGGACTTCAAGGTCGTGCTTGAGGAAACTTTGCTGAACACCTTTGACAAATCCTTTCCCATCCAGCCCTTTTCCAGTATAGGAGTCCTAGTCAATCTGTGAAGAACTAAAATTACCTACTATCATAACTTTATGTTCCCGATTCCTCTACAAATTTGCTTCTCTAAATCCCATGGATGGTTGGATGGTCTATAATATAATCCCGTTAATGTGGTCAAAGCTTTCTTAATCCTCAGTTCTACTCATAAAGCCTCACTAGATGAGCCCTCCAGAGTGCCCTGTCTGAGCTCTGCCATGACACAATCACTCCCTCTCTGTCACATCTGAAACAACAGAACCCTAGAGTATTGAGCTGCCAATCCTACCCCTCCTGCAACCAAATCTCACTAATGGCTACAATATCATAATCCCACGTGCTGATCCATGGCTTTTCTACAATACTCTTACACTGAAATATATGCAACTCAGCACGTAAGTCCCACCATGCTCATCCTTTTGATTCCTGAAATAGTATGCAGGCTTTACAGCTTCTTTCTCCACAAGCAATCTATAATGTTTGTACTATCTGTTCTGGCATCCTGGTTCCCATCCCCTTGCACTGCTGGTTTCAATTCATCTCATGCTGCACTAGCAAACTTTCCCACGAGGGTATTAGTTCCCCTTTTGGCTCAGGTGAAAAACCATCCCTTCTGTACGGGTTGCACCTTCCTTGTAAGAGAGCTCAATGATCCAAAAATCTGATGCCCTCCCTCATAAATCAACTCCTTAAACTCTGTGATCTTCCTATTTCTGGCCTCGGTAGCCCATGGCATGGATAGCAATCCTCAGATCACATCATTGGAAGTTCTGTCCTTTAACTTAGCACTTAAATCCCTGACCTCACTTTGCAGGACCACATCACCCTGCCTACCATGTATTAGGTACCGACGTGGACCACAACCTCGGGCTGCTCACCTCCCACATAAGAATGCCGTGGACTCGATCGAAGATGTCTCTGACCCTGGCACCTGGGAGGCAACATACCATCTCGGAATCTCGTTCTCATCCACGTAACCCCCCTTCTGTTTCCCCAAACTGTGTATAACCTATCATTGCAGGTTGCCCCTTCTCCCCACTTCCCTTCTGGGCCACAGAGCCAGAGAGCTGACTGCTGTGTCTTTCCTCTGCTAGGTCATCACCCCCGCGACAGTATCCAAGCCTGTTGTTGAGGGGATTGGCCACAGGGGTGCTCTGCACTGGCTGCCTATCCCCTTTCCCCCTTTTGTCAGTCACCCAGTTACCTGTGTCCTGCACCTTGGCTGCAACTAGCTTCCTGTATCACTTCACTTCACTTCAGCCTCCGGAATGATCTGGAGTTCATTCAGTTCCAGTTCCAGTTCCACTCCTGAACGTGGTCTGTTAGAAGCTGCAGCTGGATACACTTCTCGCAGGAGTAGTCATCAGCAGCACTGGAGATCTCCCAGCCTTGCCACCTCCCACAAAAGGAGCATTTCCCTATCCTGCTGGCATCCTCACTGCTTTAAACACACAATAACAAAGGAAAAAAGAATAAACTACAAAACAAATTTACCCACGGCCTATGCCTCTCCTCTCAAAAACCTCGAAGAATATTTTATAGTGTCCTTAACATTTTAACCACCCTCGTTCATAGCGTGTAAATGTTCCAAGCAGTTTTTTAACTGTCCTACTCAACCAGGTTTTCTTCATGCCAGGATATGCACCCTTCCTGATAAGTGCATAGGCAGAAGCTGGGATATTAGTCTTTGGTAAATTCAGCCTATGGTAGCTGCCTGTTCTTCCGCAGGCATCTACAGTTCCACAATTTTGAACCTTGACAAGTCTTAAAATGAAGGAAATTGCAAGAGTATTTTATGGTGTCCTTAACATTTTAAGACTTGTCCAGGTTCAAAATTGTATGAGTCCTATAGCTCAAGCTACTGAAACATTCTGTAAGCCGTCATTTCTAGTTAAATGAGCTAGCTCCATGACTTAACTCCTGGTTGGGAACCTGTTTCTGATTCTCTCCATTTCATTCTAATACACAATGTATTCAATGCTTTTAATATTTAACTTGGGTGGTCCTATGGTTTATCAATGGGAATTAGAAACTGTTTAAATCATCATTGAGGGGAGTATTCTGTGCAAGAACAATTGACAGTTACACTATTGAACACTAATGTATTTTACATTTTAGTCTTTTAACCAAGCTTAAACTCCATATTTTGTCTATCTGTGCCCGACAAGTCATGATATTTAATGTAATTGGAATGATATTGTAGTTGCACTTGGCAAGACTGCAAGTCAGGAATTACCCAATACTGCAATCTTCAAACTTGAACTCTAATATTGGACTGAAGACTAATCCTGCTCTCTAATAACCAGTTGTAACTTTATTCTTGTTCTTCAGATAATAATGTTATTGACAGTATTCTCTTGGATGGTTCAGAATTTCAAGAAGTGAAAGCAGGCCTTGAGGCTCATTCTGTGTTTGCATATTGGGAGAACGCGCTGTTCTGGACAACAGTACATAGTGGTAAGCTTTTCACATCTGACCATGATTTCTGGTTCATGCCTTGCATCATAATTCTAAGTTATTTCTTGACAGGTTACACAAAATTGTGGTACAGTGCAAATGGACAGGAGAAGCAGTGGTTTGAAGTGGAACAGAAAATTATTGGCCTTAAAATATATAACAGACAGCGAGGTAAGATTCTATCAACTAGCTATATACCAAGGTTTTAAACTGGGACACTCCAGCAGGTGTTTATCTTGGAATAACTCTGTAAAGATATATCACCAAAGCTGAACTTCTAACATTGTTATCAGATTGGTTGTTTGACTTGCCTGTTCTAAATTGGAAGTCTGTAAAATAAAGGCAAATGATCTTTAGCTAAAAATCTCAAGTTTTGAATGTTTTCTATTTTACCATTCTAGTAAGCCCTACTGTGATTACCCACTCACAGTAGTGTACAATAAAAAATACTGACATTTTCTAAATTTGCTGCAGGAAATAATTTCTGTTCAGAGGGAAATGGTGGCTGCAAACATTTGTGCCTACCACACCCTGGAGGTAGAACCTGCAGATGTTCCACAGGATATCGCCATGTCAGTGATAGTACTTGTGAAGCCATGGGGTGTCCAAAGCAGAATTGGCCATGCCTTGATGGTTTTGACTGCATCTTGAATGAACAAGTTTGTGATGGTGAAAAACATTGTACCGATGGATCAGATGAAATGGAATGTAAGTTTATTCAAATAATTTCAGTAACTGGTCCTGTTTACAATCCTGTGCTTTGCAATTTGGCTCAACAGCCTTTTCAGCTTGCTCCTGCAAAGAGCAATGTAATTGGTCTTGTTCTCATGCCTTAAACCCTTCTGCAAATGTCACCATTTTCTGGTGGTTGCAGGTCAATTTGCCCTTCAGGAAATGCAACCTGATCACAACAAATTGCATAATGCCCCCTTAACTGCAGGTACTCTGGTTACAGATCTTGCTGCCAGCAGAAATAGATTTACCTTTATTTTATCAAATCTGTGTGTTACCTGTCGCAACACTTCAGGTAATATGTAGTTTAGTGCTTTGCATCAGTGTTGGATCGATGGAACAGTCTAGAATGGGAATATCCAGAAATTTAGTCATTCCACTGACTGGAAAAGTTCTGCAAAATGGTTACCAATCTTTTTCCATACAGAGAACTTCCTCTTGTACCTGAAATACTGATTTGAAATATGACATGCTCAGGTGTTTTGACAGTTGGGTGTAAGGCCAGGCCTTGAATCTAAAGGCTGAAAGTTAAATGAATATCAATGCTGCAACAAAAGATATCAGCAGACAGGCCAAATATGATAATTGTTTAAAAACATCCAACAGAAGGCAACTAAAAAAGCAATAAGAAGAGAGAAGTTTAAATATGAAGGTAAGCTAGTCAATAATACAAAAGTTATTTCAAATATATCAGGAGTAAGAGAGGAGGGAGTGGATATTGGACTGCTGGAAAATGGTGCTGGACAGGTAGAAATGAGGACAAATAAATGGCAGCAAAACTCTTCACTAGAAGACACCAGCAGTAAGCTGGAAGTTCAAGAGATCTAGGGAGCAGAAGTGAGTGTCATTGTTATTACTAAGGAGAAGGTGCTTGGGAAGCTGAAAGGTCTGAAGGTAGATAGTCACCTGGACCAAATGGACTACACCCTAATCTTCTGGAAGAGATAGCTGAAGAGATTGTGGAGGCACTAGTATCTTTCAAGAATTACTCGATTCTGGAAAGATTCCAGACAACTGGAAAATTGCAAATGTCAATCCACTCTTTAAGAAGAGAAACATAAAAACATAGAAAGCCAACAGCACCATACAGGCCTGTCGGCCCACAATGCTGTGCCAAACATGTCCTTACCTTAGAACTACCTAGGCTTACCCATAGCCCTCTATTTTCCTAAGCTCCATGTATCCATCAAGGAGTCTCTTAAAAGACCCTGTTGTTTCTGCCTTCATCACCGCCGCCGGCAGCTGGCAGAAGTAGGTAAAAAACAAGAAATTATAGGCCAGTTGATTTCAGTGTAAAATGTTGGGGTCCATTATTAAAAACGAGGTATCAGGGCATTTGGAGGCCAAAGTCAGCATAGTTTTCTTAAGAAGGGGCAGGAAGTGTTGAGGAAGCAGGGAATCTGCAGAAGGTGTTAAACAAATTAGGAGAATGGACAAAGAAGGGGCAGATAGAATGTAGTGTAGGGAAGTGTATGGTCCTGCTCTTTGGTGGAAGGAGTAAAAGTAATTTTCTAAATGTGGAGAAAATTAGGAAATTAGAGGTGCAAGGGGACTTGTGAGTTCTTGTGCAGGATTTCCTCACAGTTACGTTGCAGGTTGGGTTGATAGTAAGGAAGGCAAATGCAATGTTAGCATTCATTTCAAGAGGATGTGAATATAAGAGCCAGGATGTGATGATGAAGCTTTGTAAGGCATTGGTCAGACTGCATGGAATTCTATGAGCATTTTTGGGTTCCTTGTCTGAGAAAGGATATGCTGGCATTGGAGAGGGTCCAGAGGAGGTTTACGAGAATGATCCTGGAAATGACAGTATCCACATATGAAGAGCTTTTTATGGCTCTGGGCTTGTACTCACTAGAGTTTAGAAGAATGAGAAGATTGAAACCAATTGAATATTGAAAAGCTTTAATAGAGTGATGTGGAGAGGATGTTTCCTGTGGTGGATGAGTCTAGGACCAGAGGGCACAGCCTCAGAAATGAGGAGGAATTTCTTTAGCCAGTGGGTGGTGCATCTGTTGAATTCATTGCCATGGACAGCTGTGGAGCTCAAGTCATTGGGTATATTTAAAGCAGACAATTAATAAGAGTGTCAAAGATTATAGGGAGAAGACAGGAGACTGGGGTTAAGAGGGATAATAAATCGGACCCGATGCATGGTAGAGCAGACTCAAAGGAAAAATGGCCTAGTTCTGATAAGGTTTTATTGTCTTACGGTCTGGTGGAAAGGAACCAAAATCTAAAAGCTTGGAATTCATAGATGGTTTATTGATTGACCTTTCTGGATCTGCATGTTATCTTTACAGGTGATATGTGGAAGGGACCTGTACAGACAAACAACGTTTTATCCAACAGTTCTGCTCCTGAAGTTGTCTTCTCCCAACAAATGACCACTTCAAGGTGGCTTCCAGTCAGTTCCACAGCCTTCAGAGAAAGTTCGTTCCCTCATACAGATACTGTTCCAGTCACATCCAGTTATGGAGTTTCTCTGCACCATAGTACAATGACACAAAGTCTTGCTGCAAACCAAACTGATGAAGATTTCAATGTGACTGAAGCAGGAAGGTCTGGTTTGTGCACGGATGAACTGTGCAACATGCAAGGGAAGTGTTCTGTAGTTAATGGCTTGTTAATGTGCAAATGCCAAGAAGGATACACTGGAAGATTCTGTGAGCGCCTGGTAATGCCAGAAATCAGTGTTCCCCTTATTCTGGGAATTCTTATTGTGGTATTGCTTGTTGCTGTTGGAGCATTCTTCTTGAGGAGAAGAATTGGAAAAAGGTTTGTACTTGAATATTCTGAAATAGTAGATAACAAATATTTGGACTAAACGGTGCAGTGTTTGAATTGAGCAGGTAAACATTGAAACTAAATTCCATAGGTTGAAAGATTCATTTATTATCCAAGTATACAACTCTGAAATTCTTCTTCTTCAGATAGCCATGAAACCAAGAGAAAAAGCATGGCAGCAGGATCAGCAACCCCCAAAGCCCTCCTCCCCACAAAAAAACAAGAAAGATCAGGCAAAAACCACAGAATACAAAAAAAACATAAGACTGAAAAAAAAGTCCACAAGCCAAGTCCACATCCAAATCCTGGGCAGCATTCTCCCTCTCCACAGCAGAGCGATCTTACCAGTGATCAAAGGGCAGTCTCCCCTCTCTGTAGCAGAGCGATCCCACCAGTGATAAAGAGGCAGTCTCCCCTCTCTATAGCAGAGTGATCCTACCAGTGATAAAAAAAAAGCAGGCAGCCAGTGTTTCAATCGCCTTTGTCACTTTAATCATGGAACAATGGAAGCTTTAATCGATGAAATGGAATCGAATATCAGCTCACAACCTTCTCACCGCAAGGTTCTCTGACACTGCCGCTGCACCCCCCAGAATCCCCTTAGAGACTGCAGAGTGCAGAAACGCCCATACGATCTCTGAACTGAAAATCACAGGCTCCAATAGTTCCAGAATCACATTCAAGACAAAAAACAAATGTAAAAGACGTAAAAGAAGTGAAATAAATGGTTTCATGATCTATCCAGAAAATTGTATGCATGTGCCATCTTGACTGGAAGCCATAGATATTTCTTCTTAATAGAAATTGATAAATAGTTTGCCTGGCAATGAAAGTAATTCAGCCCAATACTTGCCTTCTATTTGTTGGCTGTTGCTCCTGAAAAGTTTCAGATATTGCTGCACCCAAGATCAAGCCTAGAACAGGTGCTAAAATTTTCGTTCAAGTTCTAACCAGGTCACTTTCTGTTCTAACAGCCAAGCAAAGGATAGTTGATAGGGGTTTAATAGTGCATTGAAACTGTTATTTGTAATAAAATTGTTGACTATGTACTCTTGCTGTCAAACTCAACGTTGGGGAGAAAGAGGAAAGTGAAGCTTTCCAAAGGTAATCAAGATATGTCAAACATACTTTTTCTGGTGCAGGAAAGCTCATGCTAACTTGCAACTGACTGCAACGGGACACAGGAACCAGATCGCAATGAATGAAGCTTCTGTAGAGGTACCAGAGGTAACGTAAAAATAGGACTTTAATGAATATGTTTCCCTCTACCTTCTGGAAATAGAAAGAGTTCAAAATCTTTGCTTTTACAAAACATATCCATGTAGTTAAAACTGAAACAATTTGGGATCATAAATTATAAGGTGGATAACTCAATTCTTATTATTTATTTTTAGATACAGCTCTTCTGGCTTACTGAGCCGCATCACTGATTTACCCCGAGTCTGTTCACAGGACAATTTACAATGACCAATTACCCTACTAATTGGTATATATTTGGACAGTGGGAGGAAACCAGGGCACCCAGAGGAAACCCATGTGCTTTACAGGAAGGACGTACAAACTTTCTTACAGAGGATGCCAGAATTGAACTCTGAACTCTGACCCCTGAGCTGTAACATTGCCATGCTAATCACTATGGCACTCCACTACTCTGCCTATTACCTAGGGTCAAATAGGTGTATTCTGTATCTAATTAGTGCATACTGAAACAAAAGTAAATTAATCAGTTGTATGGCACTTTCATGTTCATCTAGCAGACTAATTCCATTTTCCCGTAATAGAACTATCTATGCCTTGCCTATTTCAGAGTTTATCTAAATGCTTCTGAAATGTAGTGACTTCATCCCATTCTATCACTCTGACAACAAGTTCCAAATGTCAGCCATCTGGGAAAAGATGTGGTATTAAATCCTCAAACTTCCTCTTCTCAAACTGATGCCCTCTTTTTTTGACACACCTACCATGAGAAAAAGATCTGTGACCATCCCTTATGACCTTCTAACAGGTTGCCCCATGCCTCCAGGTGTATCCGGATGTACCTCTTTCATATTGTCTCCAGCGCAATCACCTGCAACCAGAAATTAATGTGACAATCAGAAATGTACACAGCACTCTCGACGTGGACTAACAAACATTTTATAAATTTGCAAAATAATGTCCTGAGTTTTCTAAGCTATACCCTGACTATGAAGGCAAACGCTCAATGTGTTGTGCATCCAGAATTATAGACACAAATCTTCAGGTCAATGTTCCTCAACTTTACTTCTGAAGAAATTTGCTTAGGTCATATCTTTCTTAGGGCTCCCAAGTTCCAAGAGACAATTAGTTACTCTTCTTTATAGATTCTACCTGACTATTTTACTTTCTGATTTGTATTGAGTGCTCACATCAGACTACAGATTCTGTCATCTGAACTCAGAACTAACATACGTCCTTTCTTTCTTCCCAAAGTAACAAAGTCCACACATATATGCATGATAATAAATCTGAAACTGACCCAAAGCTACAGAGCAGGTGCTGGAAGTTTGGATTAATATAAATAGGTGCCTGCTGGTCGATGTGGGTGTGGTGGGCCATTTTCCAAATTGTGATTCTATCATTAAGTGATCAATATCTGTAACCCAAAACTGCTTTGTGTAATACGCCATTTGAGGTCTGACTGTTTTTAATGCCGGAGCATAACCTCTGCTCTCATGTTCAATGCTCTCACCTGTCAAGCTCCATATCCTACTTGCCCTGTTAACCACATCACCCAGAGGATGGCAAGCTGCAATCCCCGAGGAGATTGTGGTTAAGACTTAGTTGACTTTATATTCATAAAGATGATTTTGGGGACAGAGAAAGGAGTTAGAGGTCAGATTAGTGTCTAGGCACAGGATGTGGAGGAAATACAAGTCAGGCCTTCGCTCTGCACTCAGAAGTCAACAATGTGGATGGGTATGAAGGACATCTGTGGATGTCGGGCTGTCCCAGGTTGGTGGGTCCCAGGATCAAATTGAGGACTGCCAGGAACTGCTTGCTCTTGCTGATAACACCCATGCACAGGACATGTCTCTCAGGGTCTTGGGCTATATACGGTATGTTTACTCCTTTCCATAGGCACTGCCCAGTCTGCTGAGATCTTCTAGAAGTGTGTATTTTCCCTATATGCAGTATGTATTTTCATGTGACTAGGTGTTTACTTGCAATATTATATGTGCTATGTGTGCATTGTGCTGTGTGTGACTGTTGGTACTGTGTTTTACACCTTGACCCAGAGGAACACTGTATCGTTTGGCTGTATCCATAGGTACTCATGTATGGGTGAATGACAATTCACCTTGAACTTGAACCATGAGGGCCGGTCAATTGGCATGCCCAGAATTGAGCATCCTGTCATCAGCTAGACCTGGGGTCAAAACTGAAGATTGAATTCTGAATGCCAATCGTAGCAGTATCTCAGTGGAGTAAGGGAAATTACAGTGGTAGGAGTTAGCCAAAGTAAAGTGGAAGGAGATGCTGGGACCAGCAATGGGATGAGTTCCAGGGGAAAATGAGGAAGGTGCAGGATAGATGTATTCCAAAAACAAAGAAATACTCAAATGGCAAAATTATACAACCATGGCTGACAAGGGAAGCCAAAGCTAATGTAAAAGCAAAAGAGAGGGCATATGAAGGGTGATCGATAAGTTTGTGGCCTAAGGTAGAAGAAAATGAGTTATTAACTTCAAACTTTCTGCATTATCACTCAAAGAGTTGAACTGCACGTGCATGTAAGCATCTTGGACCTCCAGGTGGTCCACAGCAGGGGTGATTGATAAGTTAGTGGCCTGAGGTAGAAGGAGATGAGTTATACAGCTCTCGTTACATGCACATGCAGTTCAACTCTTTATGAGTGAAAATGCAGAAAGTTTGGAGTTAATAACTCATCTCCTTCAACCTTAGGCCACGAACTTATCAATCACCCCGTGTTGTGGACCACTTCTGGAGGTCCAAGATGCTGACTTCTACAAAGACGGGATCTGTATGCTCCATGACCGCTGGACTAAGTGTGAATGTAGGAAAAATAAATGTGCTAGGTTTTCTAAAATTGACTCCTTCTACCTTAGGCCACGAACTTATCAATCACACCTCATATGATAGTGCATTTTGGTAAAAGGAACAACAGTACAAACTATTGTCTAAATGGGGAGAAGGTTCAAACATCAGAGGTGCAGAGGGACTTAGGAGTCCACATGCAAGACTCCCAGAAGGTTAATTCACAACCAAGTCAGTGGTAAAGAAGTCAAATGCAATGTTGGCATTTATTTCAAAGGGGTAGACTATAAAAGCAAGGAAATAATGTTGAATCTTTATAAGACACTAGTCAGGCTGCACTTGGAATATTTTCAACAGTTTTGGGCCCCTTATCTCAGAAAGTATGTGTTGTCCTTGGAGAGGGTCTAGAGGAGGTTCATGAGGATGATTCTGGGAATGAAGGGGTTTATATATGAGGAGCGTTTGGCAGCTTTGGGCCCGTACTCACTGGAATTTAGAAGAATGCGTGGGGAACTAGTGTTTGGGTTCAGTACTACACTGCGGGTCAAATGACTGCACTCTTCCAATTAACTAACTTCCCCTCCCCCATCTTCCCCACCCTCACCTTCTTATCCACTTTCCCCTCCTCCCACCACCTTATTCTGGCTTCTCCCCATTATTTTCAATCCTGATGAAGGCTCTCCAGACGAAATGCCAGCTCTTTACTCCCCTCCATAGATAGCGTCTGTCTTGTTCAGCTCCTCCAGTATTCCGTGTGCGTTGCTCAGTTTACTGCCTGCATTTTGTATGTGTTATTTGCGGCTAACAGCTTGCATTTTGTGTGTGTTGCTCACAGTTTAAACCTGCACTTTGTATGTGGTACTCACGGTTAACAGCCTGTTTG
This sequence comes from Mobula hypostoma, assembly GCF_963921235.1. Classification (NCBI taxonomy): domain Eukaryota; kingdom Metazoa; phylum Chordata; class Chondrichthyes; order Myliobatiformes; family Myliobatidae; genus Mobula; species Mobula hypostoma. Next base: position 72,201,098 of record NC_086112.1, on the reverse strand, counting down.
TTGTCTAGTTTTGTCTTTTGTAGCTTTTTTGATAGCAAGTAGCTTGTTGAACTGATTCCAAAGTAGCTGATGAGCCATTCCGTTGTCTAACTTCAAACCAAAGCAATTAGCATCAAGAAATAACTTTACGGAGAACTGGAAAAGATCACATTTTGACTAGTGAAAACAATCCAATTTAAAAACAAGTCATGATGATTTGAATTAATCTTCAGACTGACTTTGTTTCCAGTGCAGTTAACTTAATCACTGTTCCAGTACCGAAAGTTGGCAGAAAGTGTAAACTCTCTTTAACTGACAAATGTTTCCCTGCTCTTTTTGTACAAATACCAGCTGGTTTTCAACAGTCTAAAAGTTTGTCTAATCTGTTCCAGGAACCACAAGCATCAAGCTGAAGCTTCAGAACACTTCTTAACCAACGTATGTTCAAATTGGCATTATAATGAAGTAAATATTTGCAACATATTTGTGATGGTTGAATTCATTATTCACACTTTTCACTTCATGTTAATATACCTTTCTGCAACAAATTGGATTCATATTTTATATATGTAATGGCCAAGCTGATCAGTTTCTTATTCCCCACACTGCCCCCATTTGCCATTCTCTCCCTAAATGATTCACAATGTCATTTAATTTATCAGGTTACAGCTCTGTTGCCTTTGTGTTCCTGCTTGTCTCCCTCCGGACTCTGTCCTCATTCCCCCACCCCTAGCCTGGCTTTGCCACTATTTGTCTGCTTCCACCAATGACCGTGGCTCCCAATTCCTCGGCTACCCTCCCCTCCCTTCTGCCTGTCATTCACCTCGCTTCACCACATAATACCTCCTACCCCTGAATCAGCCACACTTTTACCAGAGGCATCTTCTCTCTGCATTCGGACGTGATGCAGGGCCTTGATCTGAAACACTGAAAATTCAACTATTCTACATTAGCTGCTTGATCAGAAGAACTCAGCAGGTCAGCCAGCAATTTTTAGAAGGAAATTCAACAGTTAACGTTTTGACCCCAAGACCTTTCAGGTCCTCATTAAGCATTTTGTGCACATTGTTCAAAAATTCCAGTATCTGCAGAAACTTGACTCTGCTTGATCAGAGTTTCTCCAGCAGTCTGTTCACAGAAAACCAAATGAGTAATGAGGAAATGGTCAGGTCAATGGATACCTTCATAGAATTTAAATGTACCCCTGCTGGGAAATTTGTACTGAAGAAATGGTCAGGTCTACGGGTACTTTCATAGAATTTAAATATACCCCTGCTGGGAAATTGGTACAGGTCTCCCCCGCTTTTCGAACGTTCGCTTTACGAAACCTCACTGTTACGAAAGACCTACATTAGTTACCTGTTTTCACTAACAGAAGGTGTTTTCACTGTTACGAAAAAAGGCAGCGCGCGAAAAAAAAGCAGCACGAGCAGCCGCTCTCCCCGGGAACGGCATTCTAGCCGGCATTGCTTAAACACGTGCCTGTGAGGAGCCGTTTGCAAGATGAGTTCTAAGGTATCGGAAAAGCCTAAAAGAGCTCGTAAGGGTGTTACATTTAGCGTAAAACTAGACATAATTAAGCGTTTCGATCATGGTGAACGAAGTAAGGACAAAGTGAGTTTGGCTTGTGGAAGATGGCGAAGATGATGTTGAAGAGGTTTTGGCATCCCATGACCAAGAACTGATAGATGAAGAGCTGATGCAATTGGAAGAGGAAAGGATAACATTCAAAACCAAATGCAGTAGCGAACGGACCAAAAGTGAAGTCGTCCAGGAACTGAATGTGAAGCAACTGCCTGAGATTTTCTCTGCAATGATAAATATGACTTTAATTTTGAAAGGGTACGTCAGTTTAGGGCATATTTGCAAGATGGTTTGAGTGCTTACAAAGAACTGTGTGATAGAAAAATACGCGAGGCTAAGCAATCAAGCAAGCCTTCAGCAGATGACAAACCTCAACTTTCGACATCGAGGCAGGCAGACATAGAAGAAGATGACCGTCTGTCCTGATCGATGATAAGATGACACCCCCGTGTCCCACCACCCCAACCCCCAGGCCGCAGACAGATACCGATTCACGGAGAATGAAGCGGTAGTCGGGAGACACCCAGCACATCTTTAAGAAAAGAGCCGAAATAAACAAGCTAATTAATTAGGTGCTGCCCGGCATGTAAATGTCAGCCCAGATCAGAGGCGATTGCTGACTGCGTCGCCTCTGATCTGGGCCGACATTTACGTACCAGGCAGCACCTAATTAATTAGCTTGTTTATTTTGGCTTTTCTCTTAAAGATGTGCTGGGTGCGCCCCTGCTACTGCTGGACTGCTGCATTCTTCGCGGATCAGTATCAGTTCGCTGCCCGGAGGGTGGGGGCCACTGCACCACCCCAACCTCCGACCACTCAGCCTAACACACCATCATCAGTGTGCTCGATATCTTCCCAATTCTCGTAAGTGATACTACACTGTACATACATTATTTCTACTTTATATCGGCTGTGTATTTTTACGTGTTATTTAGTATGATTTGGCAGCTTCATAGCTTAAAGGTTACTGGAGAGCGCTTGCGCCGTGTTTTTGCCAACAGCGCTTGCGAGAGATTTTCACTATGGAGAACGGTGCAGGCAATGATTGTAGATAAGTATTTCTACTTTATATAGGCTGTGTATTTATCATATTGTTCCTGCTTTTACTATATATCACTGTTATTTTAGGTTTTATGTGTTATTTGGCATGATTTGGTAGGTTATTTTTGGGTCTGCGAAAGCTCACAAAATTTTCCCATATAGTCATAGTCATAGTCATACTTTATTGATCCCGGGGGAAATTGGTTTTCGTTACAGTTGCACCATAAATAATAAATAGTAATAGAACCATAAATAGTTAAATAGTAATATGTAAATTAGGCCAGTAAATTATGAAATAAGTCCAGGACCAGCCTATTGGCTCAGGGTGTCTGACCCTCCAAGGGAGGAGTTGTAAAGTTTGATGGCCACAGGCAGGAATGACTTCCTATGACGCTCTGTGCTGCATCTTGGTGGAATGAGTCTCTGACTGAATGTACTCTTGTGCCCACCCAGTACATTATGTAGTGGATGGGAGACATTGTCCAAGATCGCATGCAACTTAGCCAGCATCCTCTTTTCAGACACCACCGTCAGAGAGTCCAGCTCCATCCCCACAACATCACTGGCCTTACGAATGAGTTTGATTCTGTTTTTGTCTGCTACCCTTAGCCTGCTTTGTGTCCTTTGACCAGTCCAGTTTATTGTCAATTCTTATCCCCAGGTATTTGTAATCCTCCATGTCCACACTGACCCCCTGGATGGAAACAGGGGTCACCGGTACCTTAGCTCTCCTCAGGTCTACCACCAGCTCCTTAGTCTTTTTCACATTAAACTGCAGATAATTCTGCTCACACCATGTGACAAAGTTTCCTACCGTAGCCCTGTACTCAGCCTCATCTCCCTTGCTGATGCATCCAACTATGGCAGAGTCATCCGAAAACTTCTGAAGATGACAAGACTCTGTGCAGTAGTTGAAGTCTGATGTGTAAATGGTGAAGAGAAAGGGAGACAAGACAGTCCCCTGTGGAGCCCCAGTGCTGATGATCACTCTGTGGGACACTCAGTGTTGCAGGCACACGTACTGTGGTCTGCCAGTCAGGTAATCAAGAATCCATGACACCAGGGAAGCATCCACCTGCATCACTGTCAGCTTCTCCCCCAGCAGAGCAGGGCGGATGGTGTTGAATGCACTGGAGAAGTCAAAAAACATGACCCTCACAGTGCTCGCTGGCTTGTCCAGGTGGGCATTGACACGGTTCAGCAGGTAGACGATGGCATCCTCAACTCCTAGTCGGGGCGGGTAGGCGAACTGGAGGGGATCTAAGGATCTAAGTAAGGATCCATAGGCCGGAGCAATTCCAGAACAAGTCTCTCCAGGGTCTTCATGATGTGGGAGGTGATATATAAATAAATAGTAATTGCTTATTCACTTTACGACATTCCAGCTTACGAACCATTTCATAGGAACGCTCTACCTTCGGATGGAGGGGGAAACCTGTACCACAAATTTGACACTATTTGAAATGCTTTCAGCTGTTGGGCATACAATATTTGATTGATTCCGGTACATTGGCTCACATTGGGACCAGAAAATCTTGGCCAATTAAGTGACCGCTCCAATTAACCAAAGTTTCATTGAAATAGTTAAGAAGTTTTAAAAGACAAACTACTGTTTAACTGAGTAACAAATTATGTATTTAAATGAAATACAGAACAAATTAGAACACTACCAATACTACTACAGTACTTAAAACTGTCTATTAATTCCTAATAGTTGGTTTGGTAGTCGGTCATCTGTCATATCTGACACTGACAGGTATCCTGTTGTGGAGGGTTTTTAAAGTGGGAACATTGCTGCTCTGTGGAAGTTCAATTCTCTTGACCTACAAAGGGTCTTCCTTGGTTGCAGCATTGAGCATGATTTCTTCTGTGCCTTGGTATGCCCTTCGCTCTCCACAGAGCACTGCAGAACCACCTCCCTGTCCGTTGAAGCTCACTGTAGATTTCAGCCACCTAGTCTGCCTGAGCTGACTTCACATGCTAGGGCAGGCATGGCCCTACCTGACAGGGGCATGAAACCACCGGCTACCCTGGTTTAGCATGCCTATGAAAATGGTGTAACAACAGGAAAATGGTGTTCCTGTTGTCGTATGCATACAGCTCCTTGGAGACACAGGTGAGCATACACAGGTGAGTGCATACAGCTCCTTGGATCACAGGTGAGCGTATGCTGCCGTGTTCTTTTGGTTGACTGTAACCAAACAAAATCAGTGCATACGCTTAGTGCAGATAATGGTCTGCAAACAATGCTTTTGATGACTGCATCCTCCAAATCTTTATTTACATTTTACCACTCAAGATGATTGTCAATGCCTTCATAGTTCCTAACTTGTTGAAGTAGTGAAATCATTTCATTTTCACTCCTGGCTGTTTCTGACAACTCCAAGCCTGAATGCTTGAAACCACAGTGAACAAAACAGTTCTGAAACGATCTACTGTTTCTTACTCACCAAATATCCTTGACAAAAGGTCACTGCTTTTTGAACACAGATACACAAGATCTACCTACTAAATCATTTAGAGAAAAAAACAGCTCAGATTGTACTGCCAATTTGAGGCCTTTCATTTTGGCTAATTGTATTTGAATTACACAAAGTACTTTGTCAAATTTTCAAATTAATTCAAACAAGAAAACACTGTAACTAGCATATCTTTCTTTAAGAATATTACAATACTTCACACCTTTAATTCTAAGTTTCATTATTTAACTTTATTTCAACATGAAAAATAAATGAATAAAAATTGACTGTTGCACTCAGTATTGGTAAGTATGATGTTGTGGGAATAACAGAGACATGGCTTCAGGTGGACAGGGCCTGGCAAATGAATATTCAAGGATATATGTCCTATCGAAAGGACAGACTGATGGGCAGAGGGGGTGGGGTGGCTCAGTTGGTGAGGAATGATATTCAGTCCCTTGCGAGGGGGGACGTAGAATCAGGAGACATATCAGGAGATATAGATAGAACTGAGAAATTCTAAGGGTAGAAAGACCCTACTGGGAGTTACCTACAGGCCCCCAAACAGTAGTCTGGATGTAGGGTGTAAGTTGAATCAAGAGTTAAAATTGGCATGTCGCAAAGGTAATGCTACAGTTGTAATGAGGGATTTCATCATGCAGGTAGACTGGAGGAATCAGGTTGGTACTGGACCCCAAGAAAGGGAGTTTGTGGAGTCCCTCCGAGATGGATTCTTAGAACAGCTTGTACTGGAGTCTACCAGAGAGAACGCAATTCTAGATTTAGTGTTATGCAATGAACCGGATTTGATCAGGGACCTCGAGGTAAAGGAGCCATTAGGAGGTAGTGACCATAATATGATAAGTTTTAATCTACAATTTGAGAGGGAGAAAGGAAACTCGGAAGTGTCAGTATTACAGTTGAACAAAGGGAACTATGGTGCTATGAGGGAGGAGCTGGCCAAAGTTCAATGGAACAATACCCTAGCAGGGATGACAGTGGAACAGCAATGGCAAGTGTTTCTGGGAATAATGCGGAAGGTGCAGGATCAGTTCATTCCAAAGAGGAAGAAAGATCCTAAGGGGAGTAAGGTGATGCTGTGGCTGACAAGGGAAGTAATGGACAGTATAAAAATAAAAGAGAAGAAGTATAACATAGCAAAGATGAGTGGGAAGCCAGAGGATTGGGAAACTTTTAAAGAGCAACAGAAGGTAACTAAAAAGGCAATACGCGGAGAAAAAATGAGGTACGAAGGTAAACTAGCGAAGAATATAAAGGAGGATAGTAAAAGCTTCTTTAGGTATGTGAAAAGGAAAAAAAATAGTTAAGACCAATTTTGGACCCTTGAAGACAGATGCGGATGAATTTATTATGGGGAACAAGGAAATGGCAGACGAGTTGAACAGGTACTTTGGATCTGTCTTCACTAGGGAAGACACAAACAATCTCCCAGATGTAATAGTGGCCAAAGGACCTAGGGTAATGAATGAATTGAAGGAAATATATATTAGGCAGGAAATGGTGTTGGATAGGCTGTTGGGTCTGAAGGCTGATAAGTCCCCGGGACTTGATGGTCTGCATCCCAGGGTACTTAAGGAGATGGCTTTAGAAATCGTGGACGCATTGGTAATCATTTTCCAATGTTCTATAGATTCAGGATCAGTTCCTGTGGATTGGAGGATGGCTAATGTTGTCCCTCTCTTCAAGAAAGGAGGGAGAGAGAAAACAGGGAGTTATAGACCGGTTAACCTGACATTGGGTGGTGGGAAAGATGCTGGAGTCAATTATAAAATATGAGTTTATGACATATCTGGATAGCAGTAATAGGATTGGTCCAAGACAGCATGGATTTACGAAGGGGAAATCATGCTTGACTAATCTTCTGGAATTTTTTGAGGATGTAAATATGAAAATGGACAAGGGAGAGCCAGTGGATGTGGTGTACCTGGACTTTCAGAAAGCCTTTGATAAAGTCCCACATAGGAGATTAGTGGGCAAAATTAGGGCACATGGTATTGGGGGCAGAGTACTGAAAGGATTGAAAAATGGCTGGCTGACAGAAAACAAAGAGTAGCGATTAACGGGTCCCTTTCGGAATGGCAAGCGGTGACCAGTGGGGTACCGCAGGGTTCAGTGCTGGGACCGCAGCTGTTTACAGTATATATTAATGATTTAGATGAGGGAATTAAAAGTAACATTAGCAAATTTGCCGATGACACAAAGCTGGGTGGCAGTGTGAAATGTGAGGAGGATGTTATGAGAATGCAGGGTGACTTGGACAGGCTGGGTGAGTGGGCGGATGCATGGCAGATGCAGTTTAATGTGGATAAATGTGAGGTTATCCACTTTGGTGGTAAGAATGGGAAGGCAGATCATTATCTAAATGGAGTCAAGTTAGGAAAAGGGGAAGCACAACGAGATCTAGGTGATCTTGTACATCAGTCACTGAAAGCAAGCATGCAAGTACAGCAGGCAGTGAAGAAAGCTAATGGCATACTGGCCTTTAGAACAAGGGGAATTGAGTATAAGAGCAAAGAGGTCCTTCTGCAGCTGTACAGCTGTGTGCAGTTGTGGTCTCCAAATTTGAGGAAGGACATTCTTGCTATTGAGGGAGTGCAGCGTAGGTTCACAAGGTTAATTCCCGGGATGGCGGGACTGTCATATGTCAAAAGATTGGAGCGACTGGGCTTGTATACTCTGGAATTTAGAAGGCTGAGAGGGGATCTTATTTAAACATATAAGATTATTAAGGGATTGGACACGCTGCAGGCAGGAAGCATGTTCCCGCTGATGGGTGAGTCCAGAACCAGAGGCCACAGTTTAAGAATAAGGGGTAGGCCATTTAGAATGGAGTTGAGTAAAAACTTTTTCACCCAGAGAGTGGTGGATATATGGAATGCTCTGCCCCAGAAGGCTGTGGAGGCCAAGTCTCTGGATGCTTTCAAGAAAGAGATGGATAGAGCTCTTAAAGATAGCGGAATCGAGGGTTATGGGGATAAGGCAGGAACTGGATACAGATTGTGGATGATCAGCCATGATCACAGTGAATGGTGGTGCTGGCTCGAAGGGCCAAATGGCCTACTCCTGCACCTATTGTCTATTGTCTATTGTCAGTGTGATGACTGGGGCTGAATACGTATTGCTAGTTCCCTGAAATTTGGCTCGTAACTACAGACAGCCAGACTGAGACAGTCTGTGAGGTGTCTGTCAGTAAGTCAGCTCCTGTACTTAGATTTAATCATTTTCATCTGTGAAAATGCAATTTCACATAGATAAGTTGACCTGAAGTAGGCACTGACTTTTAGTGCTATAAAACCAACGTGCACACTGCACATTGCTGGGGCCCCATCAGTAGTAATTGCCACCAGTTTATGAATGGGGTTGTCATTTTCACGGACATATTTTTTAAACTCATTGTAAGTATCCTCAGCTCTCGTTCTCACCTTTAATTGCAAAAGAGTGAGGAAGTCCTCCTTCGTTGTAAAATCCTGGAAAGCCATTCTGACAAAAACAACAAGCTGAGCTGTTTGCATTACATCCAGGGATTCATTGAATTGTAGTGAAAAATACCCACGTCCTCTGACAGTGACTCTACCCTCCTTGTCACTGTTGCAGGGCCAAGTGGTACATTATGTATTGCCATTGTGATGTCATTTTTGTTTTTAAAGTCATTAAAAACAGTCTCTGCGGTAATGGCCATTGCTTCCTTGAATAAATCGCCATCTGTAATAGGCTTCTTGTGTTTAGCCAAAAGGTGACTTACATGAAATGATGCTTCAATAGCTGCCTTATTCTGAGCAGCATGTTTTGTGAAAAACAATTGCTGGGCCTTCAACCCCGATTTCAGCTCCTCAACTTTCCAGGCACGAATTGCGCTCTTTGGGGGGGTAGGTGTCTTTAAATTCCTGGTGGTTGGTGTTGTGGTGCTGCTCCAGATTCCCTCTTTTAGTCAGTGCTTGTGTTTGGTGGCACAACATACATACACACTTGTCTTTCACCAAGGTAAACAGAAATTCCTCTTCCCATTCTGGATGGAATTTGTACATTTTCGCCTTCTTTCATGAAGCCTCTGCCATGCTATCAGGATATCACGAGCCAGTGCTGTATATTGATGTTTGCGACAGTCTGTACTTTTATCCAGTGGTCCCCAACCTCCGGGCTGTGAAGAATGCAGCGGTACAACAGTGGCCGGAATGCACCCAGCTCATCTTTAAGAAAAAAAGCCGAAATAAACAAGCTAAATAATTATGTGCTGCCCGGCACGTAAATGTCGGCCCAGATCAGAGGTGACGCAATCAGCAATCGCTTCTGATCTGGACCGACATTTATGTGCCAGGCGTCACCTAATTATTTAGCTTGTTTATTTCAGCGTTTTTCTTAAAGATGTGCTGGGTGCGTTCCGACTACAGCTGTACCGCTGCATTCTTCGTGGCCCGGTGATTGGGGACCACTGCATATCTAATTTAATTGGTCACTATAATGCAGCACAGGCTACGCTGAAAACGCAGTGCATGGTGGAGGCGCTACACACATGCACACTGGGCAGAGAGAACAGAACTAAAACCCCGCAACCTTGAAACAATCTCTCTTTACAAGCAGCTTTGTAGCAAAAGTATTGCTATATTACCATTATCCTAATTAGTATTACTTATTTTTATAATGTTCACATTACAACAGTATTTGTGTATTTATTTTTGATTTTTTTCGGGATCTACTGGGAAAGTCTCAAAGATCGACCGGTCGATCTCGATAGACAGGTTGGCAACCCCTAGCATAGTGTCTAAGGGTCACATAACTGACACTAGTTAGAAACTATTCAGCGACAGTCTCCTAGCCCAATTAAGGGACATCTGAGCCATGCCATGCTTTCACCTACCATTGGGCAGAAGCTACAGAAGTCTGAACTCCCACACAACCAGGTCCAAAGAACAACTGATAAGTCTGGAGCATTAGGTGTCACAGAATCCAAGGAGCGCTGGTTAAGTGGAGTCAAAATTCCCTTGGAACTAGGAAGCAGAATACAGAACCTGAAGGTTGTTTCTCGGAATGGCAGCCAGTGATTAGTGGTGCGCCACAGGGATTGGAGATGGGACTCTTGTTATTCATTATTTAGATAAATGATTTGGTTGAGAATGTTCAAGGCTTGATCAGTACGTTTGTGAATGACGTGAAGTTATGTGGGGTTGTTGATAGTGAGGAAGGTTATCATAGATTACGGGGCATTTTGATCAATTAGAGAAGTGGGCTGAGGAGTGGCAAATGGATTTCAATGGAGATAAGTGCGAGGTGATGCATCTTGGAAAGTCAAATGACTGTAAAGCTTATACTATGAATGGCATAATACTCGGGAGTATAATGAAACAGAGGGACCTAGGAGTAGAAAGGCATAGTTCATTGACAGCCATTTCACAGGTAGACATGGAAGGCATTTAGCACACTGGCCTTCATCAGTCAGGGCACTGAGAATAGGGGTTGGGAAACTCACTGAGAATAGGGTTTGGGAAACTCACTGAGAATAGGGGTTGGGAAACTCACTGAGAATAGGGGTTGGGAAACTCACTGAGAATGGGGGCTGGGAAACTCACTGAGAATAGGGTTTGGGAAACTCACTGAGAATAGGGGTTGGGAAACTCACTGAGAATAGGGGTTGGGAAACTTACTGATGAGGCCATGCTTGGAGTATAGTGTACAGTTTTGGTCACTCCATCATAAGAGAGATGTAAAGAGTGCAGAAACAATTTGTGAGGATGTTGCTAAACTAGAGAGCTTGGTTATAGGGAGAGGTTGGGTGACATATAGAAACGTTTAAAATTAGAAGAGGCATAGACAAGGTGGGTGGTAAAAGTCTTTTCCTGAGGGTAATGGAGTCCAAAACTAGGGGGCATAGATTTAGAGTGAAAAGGGAAAGATTTTAAAGGAACCTGGGACAATCTTTTCACACTGATGGTGGTGAGTATATGTAATGATCTGCCAGAGAAAGTGGTTGGGACAGGTACAATATTATCACTTAAGAAGCACCTGGACAGGTACATGGAGGGGGTGGGGGAATTAGATGGATATTGGCTGAATGCAGGAAATTGAGACTGGCTGGGTGTGCACCATAGTAAAGGTGGGAATGTTTGGCCGAAGGGGCTATACTTGTGCTGTATTGTTGTATGACTCTAAGCCTGAAAGCTCGTACCACCATGGTCAAGAACAGCAAGTATGCTGCTGTTGTGAGACTATCAAATGGTCCCCTGGCATGATACGATGGACACTAAACCTCGCAATCTCTTCATGTTGGTTTCTGCACCGAATGTCCTCTGTAACTGTAGTACTTTATTCTGCATTGTTTTTCCCATGTTACCTCAATGCACTGATGTAATGAAGTGATCTGTATGAATGTGATGTGAAACAAAGTTTTTATTGTACTTTGGTATACTGTATGTAACAATAATAAACCAAATTACCTTTGATATTCAGCTTTAGGCTCTCCTGACCTAAGGAAAAGATACCGTCTAAGCCCTCATAATTTTTTAAACTTCTAAGGTCACCCCTCAGCCTGAGATGTTCCAGTGAGAATTTTTATTTAGAGATACAGTGTGGAATAGGCCTTGCTGCTGAATTGCCAAGCAACCCCTGACAACCAAGTTAATGCTAACCGAATTACAGGACAGTAAATATGCTGCTGAAGTGGGTGAGGGAGGAGGGGGAGATCAATGCTCTGTTGCTGCTTGTGTCGGGGTTGAGAGGGAGCTCTGGAGTTCTAGTGTTTTTCTGGCATTTACTCTTTTGGGGTTCTGTTCAGTGTGTCATGGATGTTTGAGAAGAGCAAGAATTTCAGGTTGTATACATCCTCTGATTTTAAAAATTGAACTATTTGATATAAATAACTGGGATGAAAATGTGGATGGTTGAGTTAATAAGTTCCCAGGCAATGCAAAGATTGGTGATCTCAGGATAATGTGGGAGATTGCCAATGGATACAAAAGGATATAGGTAGTTGCAGATATGAGCAGACAAATGGCAGATGGAGTTTAATCCAACCAAATGAAAGATATTGCATTCTGAGAGATCAAATGTAAAGAAACAATGCACTGTTAATGGCAAAACACAATGTCCAAGCCGATAGGTCCCTGGAAGAGGACGCAGAGGTCAATAGGGTGGTAAAGGTGTAATGTGTCAGTCAAGGCATTGAGTTCAAGAACCAGAAAGTTATGTTGCAGCTTTATAGAACTCCAGGGTGAATCTGGAGCCTTGCATTCAATTCTGGTCATCCCAATGTAAAAAAGATGTGGAGGCTTTAGAGAGAATGCAGAGGCGTTTACCAGGATGCTGCCTTTATTAGAGGGCATATGCTACAAGCAGAGGTTGTAAAAACTTGGGTTGTTTTCTCTGGAGCGGTGGAGGTTGAGGGGAGATCTGATAGAGGTTTATAAGATTATGAGAAGCATAGATAGTGTAGGCCAAAGGATTTCTTATGCTGTACTGTTCGATGTTCTATAATAATACTCCATTTGTGACTCCTGGCTTCACGTAGATTTGAATGATTGTCCCAAGAGGATCCACTCCTTCCCAAGATATCATCTGATTCTAATATACTTTTAAAAGTTGATGAGTTTCTCTTTAATCTTGCTTTAGGTTAGTAGCCTGTAACTGATATACACTTCCTTTTTCTTCTTCAAACCTTCAGTTTCTGTGTCTTACTCCCACGGGAATATGTTGACTCTGAACTCTTACTGTTTCACTTTTAAATGCTTCTCATTCATCAGATGCTTTTCCCTGCATTTCCACTTTCATCAGGTGTGAAGAGAGACCTAGGGGAGGATGGTTAGGAGCACAGTCACAATATGAGACCGAAACTGAGACTGAGACTAAACTAGACACCAGATGAGAACCCAAAATTAAGCTAGTGATTGAGCACCAAACTCCATTTCAGATGCTCTTTAAATATTAAAATCCTGGTTCCAAAACGTGGCTTCCAATTAGAGGGGCAGGCCTGGATCTTTAAGGGGCCAAGCTAGGTATCCATATTCCGGAGAGTCAGAGCATCTAAACCCTGGAGGCTGGGGTGGTCGGGTGCTTCCCCCATGACTGACTCCTGACGTCCCTGGTTGCTTGGAGAGACGACCGTAATCATGGATGAGAGCCGGATCGAAGATGTCCCCTTCAGGAACCCAGCACCATTCCTCAGGTCCGAATCCTGCCCAGTCCATGAGGAACTGCTGAACAGTTCATGAATCCAGAATTCTTTTTACTGTGAAGATCTGTTCTCCATCAACAAACCTGGGTGGTGGAGAGACTAAAGGACTGGTCTTCACAGGTTTTAATTTGGGAATAAGGGAGGTGGGATTGACCTTGAGGGTCTTGGGAGCTGCAAGGTGTACACCACTGGGTTGGCTTTCTTGAGAACCTTGGAGGGTCCAATGAACTTGGGCACCAATTTCCTAAACTCCACCCAGAGAAGTAAACCCTGAGTAGACAGCCACAGCTGATGCTCAGGCTACTAAGCTGGTCTCCATCTTCTCTTGTGGTTTGCCTTTATTTCAGCCTTCCTGTCTTGAGCCCAACAAGATCTCCTTACCCTAGTCCACTTTTCCTTGCAGCACTGGATGAGATATTCGGCCTCCTGCTCAGGGAAGTGTGGCAGACGATACCCAAATTGGCATTCAAACAGGGTCAACCGATGCGCAGAATGCTGTAAAATGCTGTGGGGGACCTGTACCCCTTCAATTGTTCACACTACTCATCTGGTTTTTCCTCAGGCCAGGCATCTTGGTTCCATATCTTGGTTCACACACTCCCTTAAGCCATTCGACTGTGGATGAAATCCAGAGGAAAGACTCGCTGTTGTCCCAATCAGTTTCCAGAATACCTTCCAAAAACATGATGCTGAGGTCCGTGATCCACCACAATGTCCACTGGAAAACTGTGGATCCTGAAGCCCGGGTGCAGGACAATTTTGGCCATCACCACTGCAGATGGTAGTTTCGTTAATGCAATGAATTTGCAGGCCTTTGAAAACAATGTACAATTAACATGACGAAAGCCTTCTCCCAGGAAGGTGGAAGATCCGTGACAAAGACCATGGAGATGTATGCCCATGGTGCCTGGAACCTATAGGATGGCCGCCCAGGGCAGTTGTGGGCACGGGCTGGCTCAACTCCTGCAGAGGTATATTGTGCTGACGAGCGGTCTCCAAGTGCAAGATATTACCAGCTGCCCAAGAATCTGCAAAAGCTCTTGCTGACTCTTTCCCAAGGGAAGTGGAACTGTGATGCATTGAGGCAGGGTTCGGGCTAGACCTCTTGAGGTAATCAGCCACGCTCTTCGGCCAAAGTCTGAAACTCAATGGTGCAGTCGGCTGCTGACCGACTGCCCTGATGCACCTTCATCAGACAGTCGGAGGTTCTGTTTACTCCGGAAGGATGCTGCAACATTCTCTTCATGGCAGCCACAGAGATCCGACCTTCGCCCACGGAGATCCGACTTTCGCCCATGGAGATCCGGCCTTCGCCCACGGAGATCCGGCTTTCCCCCACGGAGATCCGACCTTCCCCCACGGAGATCCGGCCTTCCCCCACAGAGATCCAACCTTCCCCCACGGAGATCTGGCCTTCCCCCACGGAGATCCGGCTTTCCCCCACGGAGATCCGACCTTCGCCCACGGAGATCTGACCTTCCCCCATAGAGATCCGGCTTTCCCCCACAGAGATCCGACCTTTCCCTCATGGAGATCCGACCTTCCCCCACGGAGATCCGGCCTTCGCCCATGGAGATCCGACCTTCCCCCACGGAGATCCGGCCTTCCCCCACGGAGATCCGGCCTTCCTCCACGGAGATCCGGCTTTCCCCCACGGAGATCCGACCTTCGCCCACGGAGATCTGACCTTCCCCCATAGAGATCCGGCTTTCCCCCACAGAGATCCGACCTTTCCCTCATGGAGATCCGACCTTCCCCCACGGAGATCCGGCCTTCGCCCACGGAGATCCGACCTTCCCCCACGGAGATCAGGCTTTCCCCCATGGAGATCCGGCCTTCGCACACGGAGATCCGACCTTCCCCCACGGAGATCCGGCCTTCCCCCACGGAGATCCGGCTTTCCTCCACGGAGATCCGACCTTCCCCCACGGAGATCCGGCTTTCCCGCACGGAGATCCGGCCTTCGCCCACGGAGATCCGACCTTCCCCCACGGAGATCCGGCCTTCCCCCACGGAGTTCCAGCTTTCCCACACGGAGATCCGGCCTTCGCCCATGGAGATCCGACCTTCCCCCACGGAGATCCGGCTTTCCCCCATGGAGATCCGGCTTTCCCTCATGGAGATCCGACCTTCCCCCACGGAGATCCATTCTTCGCCCACGGAGATCCGACCTTCTCCCACGGAGATCCGGCCTTCCCCCACGGAGATCCGACCTTCGCCCACGGAGATCCGGCTTTCCCTCACGGAGATCCAACCTTCGTCTACGGAGATCCGGCCTTCCCCCACGGAGATCCGACCTTCGCCCACAGAGATCCGACCTTCCCCCACGGAGATCCGACCTTCCCCTACGGAGTTCTGGCGTTCCCTCACGGAGATCCGACCTTCGCCCATGGAGATCCGACCTTCGCCCACAATGTGCAGTCGCCCAGGTTAGGTCTCTCCCGGTCAGGAGAGAGATCATGAAGGCCAGCTTTCAGTGCTCTGTAGGGAATCAGGACGGCTGGAGATCATGAAGGCCAGCTTTCAGCGCTCTGTAGGGAATCAGGACGGCTGGAGTTCAAACACCAATGAACACTGTGAGGAAGCCACAGTGAAACCCTGGGCTGCCACATCGCCCGATCGATTCTGGCTGCTTTTTAACAACCATTTTGTCATGGTGACCTGGAGGGCATGTATCTCCCAGGCCTGTCTTGAAATGTTGTCATTGTGGCTGTCCACAGTGGACGAGAGGCTTCGATGCCCTGCTGGGTCCATGTCAGGCTCAGTCGTACTGTGATGAGAGTCTGAGACAAAAGGATGGTCAGGACCCAAATCCTGGAGTATCAGAGACTAGATTCGACACACAACATTAAAATCCTGGCGCCAAAACATGGCTTCCAATTAGCGGTTCTGGACTTTTAAAGGGACAGTGCCAGCAATCCATATTCCGGGGCGTTAGATCGTCTAAACCCCAGAGGCGGTCAGATGCATGTTGTAACACCAAGTACCGTCTCAAAAAAATAAATGATTTATCACATTTCTGTCAAATTCTTGTCAAATTTTTAACAAATCAAAGCTGCATTCTTGAGATAATAAACTTTAATTTCCTGATCGATCACATGCTGATCATTCCATGCATTCCAGTCCCACGAAGTAAGTGAGCTAGAGAATACTAATTACTCACTATCTACTCTACACGCTTTAAACACTTCGAATCTTAACTGAATGCCGTACACTGATTCAGATATGTCCACTTTCTCACTGTGATTGACAATAAAATCAAGAAATTGATCCTAGGTTCACAGGTGATTCATTTTGCGTTTAGGAAATTTTGAAAACACACTGACAAAATGGGTTTCAGACAGCAGGTGCAAAGCTGTTTAATGTCATGACAGTCACTAAAGGTAGAATCCTGTGGATCCTTTAAGATAAGATCATTCAGAATCCTTTGAAAGAATGGGTGGCAGGTAGGCTGCAATAAGAGAATGCAGGTCATATCTAGGTTCTTGTGAATTGAACATAATCTGGTCAGTTACCAAGTTAGAAAAGTAGCTTTGAACGGAATCTGCACAGCAATTGATAGCCACATCCCTGTAGCAGCCAACAAATCCATCCTATCAACCCCAAATCCATCCTGTCATCATCAAATCTATCCTGTCATCATCAAATCCATCCTGTCATCCCCAAATCCATCCTGTCATCATCAAATCCATCCTGTTGTCCCTGAATCCATCCTGTCATCCTCAAACCCACCCTGTCATTCCCGAATCCATCCTGTCATCCCCAAATCCATCCTGTCATCCCGGAATCTATCCTGTCATCCTCAAATCCATCCTGTTGTCCCTGAATCCATCCTGTCATCCTCAAACCCATCCTGTCATCCCCAAATCCATCCTGTCATCCCGGAATCTATCCTGTCACCCTCAAATCCATCCTGTCATCCCCAAATCCATCCAGTCATCCCTAAACCCATCCTGTCATCCCCAAATCCATCCTGTCACCCTCAAATCCATCCTGTTGTCCCTGAATCCATCCTGTCATCCTCAAATCCATCCTGTCATCATCAAATCCATCTTGTCATCCCAGAATCCATCCTGTCACCCTCAAATCCATCCTGTTGTCCCTGAATCCATCCTGTCATCCTCAAATCCATCCTGTCATCATCAAATCCATCTTGTCATCCCCAATTCCATCCTGTTATCATCAAATCCATCCTGTCACCCTCAAATCCATCCTGTTGTCCCTGAATCCATCCTGTCATCCTCAAATCCATCCTGTCATCATCAAATCCATCTTGTCATCCCCAATTCCATCCTGTCATCATCAAATCCATCCTGTCACCCTCAAATCCATCCTGTTGTCCCTGAATCCATCCTGTCATCCTCAAATCCATCCTGTCATCATCAAATCCATCTTGTCATCCCCAATTCCATCCTGTCATCATCAAATCCATCCTGTCACCCTCAAATCCATCCTGTTGTCCCTGAATCCATCCTGTCATCCTCAAATCCATCCTGTCATCATCAAATCCATTCTGTTATCCTCAAATCCATCCTGTCATCCTCAAATCCATCCTGTCACCCCCCAATGCTCATGTGCACATGCTGGATGAAAGCTAGATGCTCACTCCAGGGTGGACATAAAGTATAGTGAATGTTAACGTGGATATTTTGAGAGAACTGTTTATCAAGTAGACAATGCACAATACTATGTACACAACTGGAAGATGAATGAAAGATGAATCACTGGGCTCGTACAATTTATCTCCTCTGTTTCTTGTCCTTCTGCTCTCCACCATAAGACAAAGGAGCAGAAGTTGACCATTCGGCCCATCAAGTCTGCTCTGCCATTCTATCATCAGCTGATCCAATCTTTCATTTAGTCCCACTCCCCCGCCTTCTCACCATAACCTTTGATGCCCTGGCTACTCAGATACCTATCAATCTCTGCCTTAAATACACCCAATGACTTGGCCTCCACTGCCGCCCGTGGCAACAACTTCCACAAATTCACCACACTTGGGCTGAAAAAATGTCTTCGCATCTCTGTTCTGAATGGGCACCCTTCAGTCCTTAAGTCATGCCCTCTCGTACTAGACTCCCCCATCATGGGAAACAACTTGGAAACATCCACTCTTTCCATGCCTTTCAACATTTGAAATGTTTCTATAAGGTCTCCCCTCATTCTTCTAAACTCCAAGGAATACAGGACAAGAGCGGACAAACATTCCTCATATGTTAACCATCTCATTCCTGGAATCATTCTAGTGAATCTTCTCTGTACCCTCTCCAACGTCAGCACATCCTTTCCTAAATAAAGAGACCAAAACTTCCCACAGTACTCCAAGTGAGGTCTCACCAGCGCCTTATAGAGCCTCAACATCACATCCCTGCTCCTATACTCTATTCCTCTAGAAAAGAATGCCAACATTGCATTCACCTTCTTCACCACCGACTCAACCTGGAGGTTAACCTTAAGGGTATCCTGTACGAGGACTCCCAAGTCCCGTTGCATCTCAGAACTTTGAATTCTCTCCCCATTTAAGTAATAGTCTGTCCATTTATTTCTTCTGCCAAAGTGCATAACCATACACTTTCCAACATTGTATTTCATTTGCCACTTCCTTGCCCATTCTTCCAATCTATCCAAGTCTCTCTGCAGACTCTGTTTCCTCAGCACTACCGGCCCCTCCACCTATTTTCGTATCATCAGCAAACTTAGTCACAAAGCCATCTATTCCATAATCCAAGTCGTTGATGTACAATGTAAAAAGAAGCGGCTCCAATACGGACCCCTGTGGAACATCACTGGTAACCGGCAGCCAACCAGAATAGGATCCCTTTATTCCCACTCTCTGTTTCCTGCCAATCAGCCAACGCTCTATCCACGTACGTAACTTTCCCATAATTCCATGGGCTCTTATCTTGTTAAGTAGCCTCATGTGTGGCACCGTGTCAAAGGCCTTCTGAAAATCCAAATATACAACATCCACTGCATCTCCCTTGTCTAGCCTACTCGTAATTTCCTCAAAAAATTGTAATAGGTTTGTCAGTCAGGATTTTCCTTTAAGGAAACCATGCTGAGTTCTGCCTATCTTGTCATATGCCTCCAGGTACTCTGTAGCCTCATCCTTGATAATCGACTCCAACAACTTCCCAACAACCGATATCAAGCTAACAGGTCTATGATTTCCTTTTTGCTTCCTTGCCCCCTTCTTAAATAGCGGAGTGACATTTGTAATCTTCCAGTCTTCCGGAACCATGCCAGAATCTATCGACTTTTGAAAGATCATCGCTAATGCCTCCGCAATCTCCACAGCTACTTCCTTCAGAACACGAGGGTGCATTCCATCTGGTCCGGGAGATTTACCTACCTTTAGACTATTCAGCTTCCTGAGTACTTTCTCTGTCGTAATTGTGACTGCACACACTTCTCTTCCCTGCCACCCTTGAGTGTCCGTTATACTGTTGATGTCTTCCTCAGTGAAGACTGATGCAAAATATTCGTTCAGTTCCTCTGCCATCTTCTTATCTCCCATTACAATTTCTCCAGCATCATTTTCTATCGGTCCTATATCTACTCTCACCTGTCTTTTACTCTTTATATACTTGAAAAAGCTTTTAGTATCCTCTTTGATATTATTTGCTGGCTTCCTTTCATAGTTAATCTTTTCCCTCTTAACTTAGCTCTCACGCCGCTCTTCTTGTCCCGATCCACACAGATGAGGTACAGAGCTCTCTGAGTCCCGACCTTTCACGCTCAGCCTCTGCATCCAGCAGTTTATATTCCATGTTTCTGTCAGCGGTAATCAGATCCCACCACCAGTCACATATTTTCCTCTCTCCCTTTCTGTGTTCTGCTGGGACCACTCTCTCTGTGACTTCCTGCTCTGTTCATCACTCGCTACACACCCACTCTGTGGTACAAACATCGAGTTTTCCAGTTTTAGGTAATCCTCCTCTCCAGTGGGTTGTTTTTGATAGGTTGGACCCAGGATAGACCCTAAGAGATGCTGACAACTATGAACTTGAAACTGCAGAGGCAGGAATTGACTCTAGCCATAACCAATCTCTTGAAATACTTCATCTCTGTAGACGTGAGTGCTACTGGATGATAGTCATTAAGGCAGCTCTCCCTGCTCTTCTTGTGCGCTGGTATAACTGCCGGCCTCTGAAAGAAGGCAGGAACCTCCAAATGTAGCAATGAAAGGTTGACAATATTTTTGAACACATCCACCAGTTGGCTGGCACAGATTTTCAAAGCCCTACCAGGAACCCCATCAGGGCTTGTCACCCTCCAACATTTCACCCTCTTGAAAGATGATCTCCGAGACAGAGACCACAGAATAAATAAAAAGACAACCAGTTTAGAAAGAGATAGGAATTTAACTTCTGGTAACATGGAGGAAAAATTGAAAACGGGTGATGAATAGATTACCTACGAGATGTCTTTTTAGAGCAGCTTGTGGTTGAGCCCACTGAGGAAAAGGTTATTCTGGATTGCATGTTGAGTAATAAACCAGATTTGATTAAGGAGCTTAGGGTAAAGAAATCTAAATATTCACCCTGCTGTTTGAGAGGCAGAAGTTAAAATCAGATGTATCAGAATTACAGTGGAGTAAAGTGAACTACAGAGGCATGAGAGTGGAGCTGGCCAAAGTTGACTGGAAGGGGACACTAGCAGGGATGATGGCAGAGCAGCAGTGGCTAGGTTTTCTGGGAGCAATTTGGAAGGCGCAGGATAAATACATCCCAAAGAAGAAGAAGCATTCTCAAGGGAGAACGATGAAACTGTGGCTGACGAGGGAAATCAAAGACAGCATAAAAGCAAAAGTGAGGGTATATAATAAAGCAAGAAATAGTGGGAAGTGAGAGGATTGGCAGGCTTTTAAAAACCAACAGAAGGCAATGTAAAAACCAATAAAGAGAGAAAAGATGCAATATGAAGGTAAGCTCGCCAATAATATCAAAGAAGAAACTGAAAGGTTGCTCAGATATATGAAGAGTAATAGAGAGGCGAGATTGGATATCAGACCGCTGGAAAATGAGAGAGAAGTAGCAATGGGGGACAAAGAAATGGCAGACAAACTCAGTAAGTATTTGTGTCTGCTTTCACTGTGGAAGACATCAGTATGCAAGAAATTCAAGAGTATCTGAGGATGGAAGTGAGTATAATTGGCGAGCACATTAAGATGAAGGTGCTTGGGAAGCTGAAAGGTCTGAAAGTGGATACGTCACCTGGACCAAATGAACTACACTCCAGGGTTCTGAAAGAGGTGGCTGAAGAGACTGTGGAATCATGAGTAGTGATCTTCCAAGAATCACTAGAATCTGGAATGGTCCTGGAGGATTACTGCCATGTAGATAAACTCCCTTCCCTTTGTCCCATGGACCACTCTCCTCTCCTATCAGGTTCCTTCTTCTTCAGCCCTTTATCTGTTCCACATATCACCTCCCAGCTTCTCATTATATCACCCTCCCCATCCACTTAGGTTCACCTATCAATCACTAGTTTGTCCTCTTCCCCTCCCCCCACCTTTTTATCCTGGCTTCTTCTACCTTCCTTTCCAGTCCTGATCAAGGGTCTCAGCCTGAAATGCTGACTGTTTTTCCCTCTCCATAGGCCTGCTGAGCTCCTCCAGCATTTTACATGTGTTACTTCGGATTTCCAGCATCTGCAGAAGCTCTTGTGTTTATGAAAGCTATAATTTTTATGCAGTATGAATAGGTTTTATCACAAGCTTAATGCCTAACCTTTTACAATTGTGTGCCAATCCGTGTACCAAGCATGAGTCAGGGTGAGAGTCTCAAATAGTTTATTCAAGATGATCATATAAATTACAAAAAATACAGCAATATGCTGGTGATATTACCTCCTTAAGCAATTATTATAGCACTTTGTGTTGGTTAACAATCCTGCAACTTTGGGATATACAATATGATCTACAGATACCCATATACTAAGATATTTGTGTAACCAAGTAGAATTCTCATCCTTCTACTTTGTACCAATGTAAAGACCAGCAAGATATGATCTTAGCAAAATATTTTGCAACCATGTCAAATAATGCCGCCTCTTTATGATTAAAATACTCCTTGAAAGCATCTATTTCTATTTTAAAATTTATTTTTCTGATACTGCCTTTCCCTTCTAATGATCTACTTTTCTAAGTCCCTTCCACAAAGTACCTCTATATCGTCTATTCAATTTTGGGGATACAGTCACAATTTTTTTTTGCTGTAAGCTCTAATAAATAACATTTGATTTGCTGGGAGGGTGTAATATAAACCACAGATACTGGCACTGTGCAGGTGCTACTAGAAGCAATATACAATATGCTGTAGGAACTCAGCAGGCAGGTGACAGTTGCAGGTAATAGATGATAGATGACAACCATCAGCTCTTTCTCCACCCCTTCCCTCCATCTGTTTTATACCAGTAACTCTGTTCTTCTCTCCAGTACTTATGAAGGATCTGTTCATTTCCCTCCGCATGTGTTGCCTGACGTGCTTGGTTCCTCCAGTGCTCAGTGTGTGACTTCAGATTCCAGCAATCTTGGGTACTCGCATACCACTCAGACCTCGTTATTCTGTAACAAACAGAGTCAAAAAATACAGTGAAGAAACTGAGTGATTCGAGTATCTGAAAGCAGTACTGCAGTCCCAGTTTTAGTTTCTGTTGGGTGTACTGTGGGCAAGCTCTTGCTGTTAGGTCACAAACAAGAGAAAACTTGCAGATGCTGGAAACCTGAGCAACACACTCAAAATGCTGGAGGAACTCAGCAGGCCAGGCAGCATCCACAGAAAAAGTACAGTCAATGTTTTGGGCCTAAACCCTTCAGCAGAATTGGAGAAAAAATGCTGAGGAGTAGATTTAAAAGGTGGGGGGGAGAGAAACACCAGGTGATAGGTGAAACCTGCTGGTGGGGAGTGGGAGGGATGAAGTAAAGAGCTGGGAAGTTGATTGCTGAAAGAGGCAGAAGGCCATCGAAGAAAGAAAAAGGGGGAAGGAGCACCAGAAGGAGGCAAGGCAATGGGAGTGAGAAGTGAAATTAAAATGGTTGGCCATTTCTTCAGTCAGATGGAGCATAGCCAGGAGGGAGATCAGTGGGGAGGGACTTCCCATTCTCATTCTGGTATGTCCATCCATGGCCTCCTCCACTGTTGTGATAAGGCCACACTTAGGTTGGAGGAACAATATCTTATATTCCGTTTGGGTAGCCTCCAACCTGATGGCATGAACATTGATTTCTCAAACTTCCGGTAATGCCCCCCAGACACTCCCCCCCCCCCGCCCTTCTCCATTTCCCATCCTCTTTAACCTCTTTCACCTCATTTCCTTGCCCTCCCATTACCTCCCTCTGGTGCTCCGCCCCCCCTTTTTCTTTCTTTGATGGTCTTCTTGTAATTGTTACTTTCACCAATTAACTTTCCAGCTCTTTGTTTCATCCCTCCTCCTCCAGGTTTCACCTATCACCTGGTGGTTCTCCCTCCCCCCAACTTTTAAATCTAATCCTCAGCTTTTCTTTTCTGTGCAGTCCTGCCAAAAGATTTTGGTCTGGAACATCAACTGTACTTTTTTCCAATGATGCTGCCTGGGCTGCTGAGTTCATCCAGCATTTTGTGTGTGCAACTTGCCATTACGTGCCCACTTATTCAATCCATGGCTGACTGACACTGTAAATGTCAATATAAATATTAGATATGGAAATTATTAAATAACGCTGTAGTTACACAAACAAAATACTGGAGGAGCTCAGCAGGCCAGGTAGCATCTATGGTAAAGAGTACAGTCAATGTTTCTGGCTGAGAACTTTCAGAAGTCCTATTTTAACTATAATTATTTTGCTCCTTTTCAGATTTCTGTTTGTTGACACTGGGTTCATTTGAAGAATCATAGGCATGTATTGAATTATTTGTATGTAACCAAGCCAGATTTTCCTTTACATTTCAGCAAAGATTAACTTATCCAAACATAATTCAAATTCCAGCACTCTGGCTTGAGCTAGTTTGCTTTGAAATTGAGTCTCCAATTTCACAATTGCACTAAGCAATTTTTTAATCTTATTATTTCCCTGTTTAAATTAATTATATCATTCATTCCCGACATTAGTAACCTCTTCATTTGTGTTCAGATTGTATTACAAATTATTATTCTTCATTTCTTTATGTTTCACAAACTGTGTACTGCTTTCACACATTACTCGTCTCGGTAGTTTTTCCATAAAAATTTTACCTCACACTTTCTTCCTCTCTCTGCATCTAAATAAGATATAGTGCCCTTTGTTTCTCCCACTGACTGCAAGAATTAATCAATTTTTAAAACAAATTTATCTTCACTGACAATTAGAAGGGTCCATTAGAAGATAGCAGTGAGGCTCCTTTTTAAACTGCTGACAAGCTACTGGTTAAAAGTGTTTCACAATCCTGTTAGCTGAGTTTTCCAAGATTTTGATCCAGCATCGATGAGTAAATAGTAATATCAGCTGTTTAGGAAAACGCATGTCTTGGAAAGGAACTTGGGAGGTGATGTTTTTCTCAACAAATACTTTGTTTAGGTACCATTTGAGATGTGTCATTGAAAACCTTTGTTGTAAAAACACAGACAACTATTTTTATGTGATATGGCAAGCAAACAAATGTTTTTCAAATACAGTAATCATTCACTATAACTTCTGGTTAAATCAGTAAAACCTCTTAGTGAAAAATACAATGAATATCAAAGATGAAATTTATACTTGACCAACACCAAAGTAGGTAAGGATCATCATATACGTGTAGCATATTTGGACTAAACATAGTCATAATAAAGCTCAGACCAAATGGAGCCTGGGCATGTAACACAATAGATATCAAACAAGCTATCAAGCAAAATAACCATTATAGGACTAGAATACTTAATTCTTTATACTTTATTGTCACCAAACAATTGACACTAGAACGTACAATCATCACAGCAATATTCGATTCTGCGCTTTCCACTCGCTGGATTACAAATATTAAATATTAAAAATATTAAAAATAGTAAAAATTAGTAAATATAAAAATTTAAATTATAAATCATAAGTAGAAAATAGAAAAATGGAAGGTAAGGTAGTGCAAAAAAACCGAGAGGCAGGTCCGGATATTTGGAGGATATGGCCCAGATCCGGGTCAGGATCCGTTCAGCAGTCTTATCACAGTTGGAAAGAAGCTGTTCCCAAATCTGGCCGTACGAGTCTTCAAGCTCCTGAGCCTTCTCCCAGGGGAAGAGGGACGAAAAGTGTGTTGGCCGGGTGGATCGTGTCCTTGATTATCCTGGCAGCACTGCTCCGACAGCGTGCGGTGTAAAGTGAGTCCACGGACGGAAGATTGGTTTGTGTGATGTGCTGCGCCGTGTTCACGATCTTCTGCAGTTTCTTTCTTGTTCTTTGACAGGACAACTTCCATACCAGGTTGTGATGCACCCTAGAAGAAAGCTTTCTACGGTGCATCTATAAAAATTAGTGAGGGTTTTAGGGAACAGGCCAAATTTCTTTAGTTTTCTCAGGAAGTAAAGGCACTGGTGGGCCTTCTTGGCAGTGAACTCTGCTTGGTTAGACCAAGTCAGGTCATTTGTGATATTGACTCTGAGGAACTTAAAGCTTTTGACCTGTTCCACTTGCTCACCACCGATGCAAATTGGGTCGTGCGGTCCGCTACTCCTTCTGAAGTCAACAACCAATTCCTTTGTCTTGCTGACATTGAGGGATAGGTTATTGTCTTCGCACCATGCTACCAGGTTCGTAATTTCCTCTCTGTACTCAAACTCATCATTACCCGAGATACAGCCTACAATCGTTGTGTCATCAGCAAACTTATATATTGAGTTCGATGGAAACTTGGCTACACAATCATGGGTGTACAGTGAGTACAGCAGGGGGCTGAGTACACAGCCTTGTGGGGCACCAGTGCTCAGAGTGATTGTAGAGGAGAGCTTGTCCCCTATTTTTACAGCCTGGGTCCTGTCTGTGAGGAAGTTGAAGATCCAGCTGCAGATCTGAGTGCTAAGGCCCAGGTTCCGGAGCTTAGGAATCAGTTTATTTGGAACGATGGAGTAGTGAAAAGTACAAAACTGAGATCCAGAATGATCATTGTGTTCACTATTAAAGTTCAAAGTAAATGTTATTATCAAATTATATATACAGTATGTCACCATATACAACCCTGAGATTCTTTTTCATGTAGGCATACTCAATAAACCTATAGAATAATAACCATAACAGAATCAATAAAAGACCACCCAACCAGAATACAAAAGACAACAAACTGTGCAAATACAAAAAGAGAAATAATAATAATAAATAAATAAGCAATGAATATCAAGAACATGAGATAAAAAGTCCTTAAGAGTGAGTCCACAGGTTGTGGGAACATTTCAATAATGTGGCAAGTAAAGTTGAGTGAAGTTATACCCTTTGGTCCAAGAGCCTGATGGTTTAGGGGTAATAACAGTTCCAGAATCTGGTGGTGTGAGTCCTGAGGCTTCTCTACCTTCTTCCTATTAACACAACACAGTCAACATATTGCAGATACTGGAAATCCAAGTATAAAAGCAAAAAGCTGGAAATGCTTCACAGGTCAGGCAGCATAACCGAAGGACAAGTTGTCAATGTTTTCGGTCATTAACACAATCATCAGAACTAGGGGAAGCTGGAGATCAGCTTGGGAGCAACAAACGAACAGCAACCTGACTACCAGGCATCATGCTGAAGCAAAGGCAGCTCCACTGAATAGCTGAAGAAGCAAAGGGGTGATCCACACTTTATCCCACAAACTTCTGTGGCTTAGTGCTATCTTACTGTTAACAAATTTCACAGAACATGCCGGTGATAATAAACCTGATTCTGATTCTGACTGTTGCCAGCACTATTAAAATATCATTGACCTTCTCGCTCCACAGTTGCTGTCTCTCTGCACTTTGTTTTTACCTCTTTACTAATTTGTTCTCGGTAATCAGAAGAACAGCTGCAGAGATGAGAAAATCTGCAGATGCTGGAAATTCAAGTCTGGTAAACCATGTATATATGTTGTAACTCGGTTACCTGTCTGGACACACCCCTCTGCTGACTGCCCCTGTGGCTCCTCCCACAGAGTCCTGTATAAAGGTGTTCACCTTGCCCCTCCCCCTCAGTCCAGGGGCAGACACTCACTGTGGAGTCGTATTGTACAGCGAATAAAAGCCTTTCAGTATTTTTACCAAACCTCAGTCTTTTGGAGTAATTGAAGGTGCTTCAATTTTATTCGCTGTACATTTTAAAACATGGAACAGGCCCTGACAGCAGAAAAGTTAGACTTCAATCCGCAAACACCTGAAGCTGGAAACGCTTTCGAACTCTGGCTGGCCTGCTTCGAAGCGTATCTAGAGGAGATTAAAGCGACCGACCCCGTAGTGAAGCGCACAGTTCTACTCTCCAGGGTCAGTCCACGGGTTTATTCGCTGATCAGAGACCAGCCGAACTACGACGGCGCAATGAACGCACTCAAAGGACAATACCTGCGGCCAATAAACAGCGTCTATGCTCGGCACCGTTTAGCGACACGGCAACAACGGGGGGAATCGAGTGCTGAGTTTGTCCGGGCCCTACGGACGCTCGTGCAAGCCTGCAATTGCCAGGAGCTGACAGCGGTGCAGCATGCAGAACTCCTAGTGAGAGACGCCTTCGTCACGGGGACCAGGTCAGTGTACGTGTGCCAGCGGCTGCTGGAAAAAGCCAATCTTACCCTAAATTCGGCGATGGAGCTGGCTGATACGTTGGAGGCCGCTCTGCATAACTCCGAGGCTCTCCAGGCACGCGATCCCCCGATGGCCTCGTGGGTGCCGCAGACCCCGCAACCTGCCGGTGAATCGACCTCGGCTGGAGCCAGTCGTGAGTCCACGAAGTGCTACTTCTGCGGTCTGCAGAAGCACCCCCGGAAACACTGCCCGGCCCGACAAGCTACCTGTTCCAGCTGCGGAAAGAAGGGCCACTTCGCCAAGGTCTGTAAGTCAAAACCGCGAGCGGGATCGAGCAGCGCCGTGAGACGTGGGGGTCGCCATCTTCCCTGCACACTGCAACCACATGCGAGACGTGGGGGCCGCCATCTTCCCTGCACACTGCAACCACGTGCAAGACTTGGGGGCGGCCATCTTGGTCGGCACCACCTCCCACCGCCTACGACCAACGGGTGCTCACGGGGCACGCCACCACGCCGGACCAAGGCAGCGACCCCACCCTGGCTTCCATGACCCTCGAACAAAGCACTCCTCACCAGCTCGCAAGGTCAATGATGGACATCCTGGTGGAGGGGCACAGGACAAGCTGCCTGTTTGACACGGGCAGCACGGAGAGTTTTATCCACCCAGCCACGGTGCAGCATTGTGGATTCATGATACGGCCGGTAAGTCAGAGGGTCACCATGGCCTCCGGGTCGCATACAACAGACATCCGGGGGGGTTGTGTAGCGACACTAGTGGTGCAGGGCACAGAATATCGGGACTTTAAGTTACTGGTCTTGCCTCAACTGTGTGCCCCTGTGCTGGTGGGGTTGGACTTCCAGAGCCACCTGAAAAGCGTGACAATGAAGTATGATGGGCCCCTCCCACCAATTACTGTCATAAATCCCCTGTTTTGTAGAGATATGTCACGTACCCCGCTACTGACCACACACACACACCGACCCGCACATCCCACCCAACATCGTGCCAACTGCCGCACTACGGACACCACTTGCGGCCTCTCCACCCTCAGGATCCCTCCCCCACCGCTGTTCGCCAACCTGACCCCCAACTGTAAACTCGTGGCAACTAAAAGCAGGAGGGACAGCGTGGGGGACAGAGCTTTCATTAAGTCGGAGGTGCAGCGGCTGCTCAGGGAGGGGGTCATTGAGACAAGCACAAGTCCTTGGAGGGCGCAGGTGGTGGTTGTTTGGAACGGGAAGAAGAATAGGATGGTCGTGGACTATAGCCAGACCATCAATAGGTTCATGCAGCTCGACGCGTACCCTCTACCCCGCATCGTGGATATGGTCAATCAGATAGCACAGTACAAGGTGTACTCGACCATAGACCTAAAATCCACTTACCATCAGCTCCCCATCCACCAGGAGGACCGCCCTTACACTGCCTTCGAGGCGGACGGCAGGCTTTATCAATTCCTGCGCGTCCCCTTCTGTGTCACAAATGGTGTATCTGTCTTCCAGAGGGCAATGGACCGGATGGTGGACCAGTGCCAACTGAAGGCCACGTTCCCATATCTGGATAACATCACCATCTGCGGTCACGACCAGCAGGATCACGACAACAACCTCCAAAAATTTCTCCAAGCGGCCAAATCTTTCAACCTCACCTATAACAAGGACAAGTGTCTGTTCGAGACCACCCGACTTGCTATCCTTGGGTGTGTCGTGGAGAATGGAGTCATTGGCCCTGACCCTGACTGTATGTGCCCCTTGTTGGAACTCCCTCTTCCCAATACCCTCAGAGCCCTCAAAAGGTGCCTGGGCTTCTTTTCATATTACGCCCAATGGGTCTCTAACTATGCAGACAAGGCCCGCCCCCTGGTCAAGTCCACCACATTCCCCCTCTCTGCCGAGGCCCACACGGCCTTCAACCGCATAAAAGGGGACATTGCCAAAGCAGCAATGCAAGCGGTGGATGAGGCCATTCCCTTCCAAGTAGAGAGTGACGCCTCCGACTTTGCGCTGGCTGCTACCCTCAACCAGGCAGGAAGACCAGTGGCGTTCTTCTCCCGTACCCTTCAAGGCCCTGAAATTCGGCACTCTGCGGTAGAGAAAGAGGCCCAGGCCATAGTGGAAGCGATAAGGCACTGGCCGCACTATCTTGCTGGCAAAAGGTTCACCCTGATAACTGACCAGCGCTCAGTCGCGTTCATGTTTAATAATCAGCAGCGGAGCAAAATCAAAAATGATAAAATTCTGAGGTGGAGAATCGAACTCTCCACCTACAACTATGACATCATGTACAGGCCTGGGAAGCTCAACGAGCCCTCCGATGCCCTATCCCGGGGAACATGTGCCAGCGCGCAGATCGACCGGCTATACGCCCTACATGTAGACCTTTGCCACCCGGGAGTCACCCAGCTTTTCCACTTCGTGAAAGCCCGGAACCTGCCTTACTCCCTTGAGGAGATCAGGATGATGACCAGGGACTGCCAAGTCTGCGCAGAGTGCAAACCGCACCTCTACCGACCCGAAAAGGCCCCACTCATCAAGGCCACCCGCCCCTTTGAGCGACTGAGTGTTGACTTTAAGGGCCCCTTCCCTCCACCGACCGCAATGTGTACTTTCTTAACGTAATTGACGAGTACTCGCGGTTCCCGTTCGCCATCCCCTGCCCCGACACCACTACCACGTCAGTTATAAAAGCCCTGCGCAAGCTCTTCACTCTGTTCGGATACCCATGCTATATCCACAGTGACAGAGGGTCCTCGTTTATGAATGACGAGCTGCGCCAATACCTACTGGCTAGGGGAATTGCAACCAGTAGGACCACGAGCTATAATCCCCGGGGGAATGGACAGGTGGAGAAGGAGAATGGCACAGTGTGGAAAGCCACACTCTTAGCCCTCAGGTCAAAGGGACTGCCGGTCTCCCGCTGGCAGGAGGTCCTTCCCGAGGCACTCCACTCCATCCACTCCCTGTTATGCACAGCCACCAATGCCACCCCTCATGAGCGGCTCTTTTCTTTTCCCAGAAAATCGACCACTGGAACCACCCTACCATCTTGGCTGACATCCCCGGGGCCAGTGCTGCTCCGGAAACATGCGAGGAGCAATAAATACTCCCCGATAGTCGATAGGGTTCACTTACTTCATGTGAACCCCCAGTATGCCTATGTGGTTTTACCTGATGGGCAGGAGGACGCAGTCTCCATCTGCGACCTGCAGGAGCTCCGGGCCCCTACCCTGAACACTCCGTGGTGACTATTGACCCCGTACCCACCAATGTATGTACCTACGAGACACTGTGCACCCCAAACCCTATACAGACACCACACGACACTCCCATACCGGGCGCGACACACACGCACGAGGGATTACCGACGCCTAACGTGCTGGCACCTGAAGTCAGGCCGGAGCCAGCACAACCACCATCGCTGGTGCTACGTAGATCACAGCAACGGACTCGACCGCCTGATAGACTTAACCTGTAAATATACTTCTTGTAAATATTGTCAGTCACTTCACCCCGCGAGACTCTTTTTAAAAAAGGAGGGGTGAATGTGGTAAACCATGTATATATGTTGTAACTCGGTTACCTGTCTGGACACACCCCTCTGCTGACTGCCCCTGTGGCTCCTCCCACAGAGTCCTGTATAAAGGTGTTCGTCTTGCCCCTCCCCCTCAGTCCAGGGGCAGACACTCACTGTGGAGGTCGTATTGTACAGCGAATAAAAGCCTTTCAGGATTTTACCAAACCTCAGTCTTTTGGGGTAATTGAAGGTGCTTCATCAAGCAACACACACAAAGTTGCTGGTGAACGCAGCAGGCCAGGCAGCATCTCTAGGAAGAGGTACAGTTGACGTTTCCGGCCGAGACCCTTCGTCAGGATTAACTGAAAAAAGAGATAGTAAGAGATTTGAAAGTGGGAGGGGGAGGTGGAGATCTGAAATGATAGGAGAAGACTGGAGGGGGAGGGATGAAGCCAAGAGCTGGGAAGTTGATTGGCAAAGGGGATACGAGGCTGGCGAAGGGGGGAGTATCATGGGACGGAAGGCCTTGGAAGAAAGAAAGGGGGAGAGGACCACCAGAGGAAGATGTAGAGCAGGCAAGGAGTTATTGTGAGAGGGAAAGAGAGAAAAAAATAATAATAATAAATTAAGGATGGGGTAAGAAGGGGAGGAGGGGCATTAACGGAAGTTAGAGAAATTGATGTTCATGTCATCAGGTTGGAGGTTTTCCAATGACTCTTTTTCAAAGCAGGATCCCTGAAAACACTCTTGTTCACAATGGTCTTATCTGGGGGAATGCCAACAGAGTATCTGGTTGGCATCAGATGGTTGTAGTTGTGGGCTTTCACAAAGTACTTGATTTTGGACCTCAGCCACCTTTTTCTTGCCCATTTTGGCAGTGTATAAGATGATGAGAGGCATTGATCGTGTGGATAGTCAGAGGCTTTTTCCCAGGCTGAAATGGCTAGCACAAGAAGGCACAGTTTTAAGGTGCTTGGGAGTAGGTACAGAGGAGATATTAGGGGTAAGTTTTTTACACAGAGAGTGGTGAGTGCGTGGAATGGGCTGCCGGCGTCGATGGTGGAGGCAGATACCATAGGGTCTTTTAAGAGACTCCTGGACAGGTACATGGAGCTCAGAAAAATAGAGGGCAATGGGTAACTCTAGGTAATTTCTCAGGTAAGGACATGTTCAGCACAGCTTTGTGGGCTGAAGGGCCTGTATTGTGCTGTTGGTTCTCTATGTTTCTATGACTCTAATTGAGACGCTTACTCAAAACCAGAAAGCTGGGCCACATTATGAAGAGCATGAAGAAACTTGCAGACTGTGTGATTTTACCACAATTTTAGTGCAAGCAGTGCAACTTGGCCAGAAGTATAAAGAGGCCATCCACTCTCTGCAAAATGAATTTAAATGGGATCATGGAGATTAACAAGCCACAGTTACTGAATGTAGAGTACTAAACTTAAAACAGAAAAAGCTCAAAGTACAAGAGAAACAGTTCGTGTTTCAACTTTGAGATCCTTCATCAGAACTAAGAAAAAGAGAGAACAGGTCTGACCAGATAGCAGAGAAAATGAAGGTCAATGGAAGGCAATTTCTTTGTTAGGGTAAAATTAAGCAGGCTGGAATATTCACTCAGAGGCCATTTTATTAGATATTTCTTTTACCTAATAAGGTGGCCACTTTGTATTGTTGTGGTCTTCTGCTGCAGGAGCCCATCTATTTCGAGGTCCGACATGTGTGTTCAGAGATGCTCTTCTGCACACCACTGTTGTAATGTATGGTTATTTGAATTACTGTTGCCTTCCTGTCAGCTTGAACCAGTTTGGCTATTCTCCTCTGACCTCTCTTATTAACAAGGTGTTTTTACCCACAGAATCACCACTCATTGGATTGTTCTTTTGTCTTTCACAACATTCTCTGTAAACTCTGGAGACTGTTGTGTGTGAAAATCCCAGGAGACCAGCAATTTCTGAGATACTCAAACCACCAACAATTATTCCACGGTCAAAATCCCTCAGATCATATTTCATCCCCATTCTGATATTTGGTCTGAACAAGTGAACTTCTTGACCATGTCTGCATGTCTTTATGCATTGAGTTGCTGCCAGATGATTGGTTGATCAGATATTTCCATTAACAAGCAGTTGTACAGGTGTACCTAATAAAGTAGCTGCTGAGTGCACAAATATAAGGAATAGAAAGAAGGAAGACAGGCAGAAATGGCTAGTCATAGTACAAACAGAAAGGAAGAGATTTAACTAAAGTATGAGAACTGAATGTTCAGATCTGCAGGCTGCAAGATGCCCTGACAAAAGAGGAGCAGATCTGATGATAAGTCATCTTGTCTCTGATACATATTACTTCTTTCATTACTGTGGCATAATGAACGGCATCTCATCTCCGCTCTCACATTTTCTCCTCCCAATAAGGAGCAAGAACAGAAATCCCCTGGTCCACACTTAAGGCCAATTTATACTTGTGTTTCAAAACGACGCCGTAGGTACAGCGTAGCCACGTACCCTACGCTGTAGCCTGACGCGCACCTCCTCAAAAATGTAACTACGCGTCGCGGCGTCGCATACCGCAACAAGTGTGATGGGTCCGCCTGGTAGCATCGTGTTTCCTCCGACGCTGCAGTAGTTTCCCTTTGGGCGACTGAAGGGCAGGGAAGGAACTCTGGCTGCAATGCTTTCCATAAAGCTCTACAGACCTCCGAAATTATGCAGGACCCTGTGCTTGACGCCAGCTTGTAGCTAGCTGCTACAGCCTGTTGACTTCCACCTGAAGCTAAAACTCAAATGGTGATTGCCAGTCTCTGAGTATACTGTGCGTACGCTGATGCGAAATAAATGGTTGGAGACGATGAAGCAAATCGTCAAATCTACCTGCCGATATCCGAAAATATTTGAAATGCATTTCCTCGTCCATGTCTCTCAGTGGCCAGACAAGCACAGAAAATTCACCTTCCTTCAGTTTCAGTCGCCATTGTTTGAAGTTCGAGCTTCAAACCCACCGCCAATTTGCGTTTTGGCGGGGAGTTGCAGAGCGACGCAGACACACCGACGCACAGGTATAAATGCTCACAACGGCGTAGCCCACTTGCGTAGGCTACGGCATAAACTAGTACACACAAGTATAAATCAGCCTTTACAATCCCACCAGCTTCCACATTCCACTTCATGTTTCATCAGTAGATATCACCCGGACTTTCCAACATTAGCAGCACATTACACTCATTGTCTTCCCTCATGTTCTCTCCTACCGAGATTGACTTATTTTCTCTTTCCCCGCTAAGCTGGAGGAACTATGGAAGGAAATGGACCATCAATGTTTTGGGTCAAGAACTTTATCACCAAATCACCTCTGGGAGACAGTGAATAGCATCATTAGAGAAAACTGAAGTGACATCCAGAAAAGACTGTTGAAGTAGTAGACAGCTAAAGAGGGGCATGGATGAGTTGGAAATGTTCTGAGCAGTAATGGATGGAATTTAATCCAGATTGGTGTGAGGTTAATACTTTTTGATATGGCAATACTAATGGGACATACAGCATATGGTCAATGGCAGAGAATTTGGGAATATAGATGCACTGAAACACCTTGGGTGCAAGTCCATAGCTCCCTGAAAATAGTGACACAGGTGAATAGGATTCTGAGGAAGGCATTTGGGATGCTTGACCTCATAGACCAAATCACTGAGTATAAGAGTTGGGATGCCATGTTGTAATTGAACAAACAGGAAGCACTTGGTACTATTAGAAAAAAAATGTGGGCAACACACATAAAAGTTGCTGGTGAACGCAGCAGGCCAGGCAGCATCTATAGGAAGAGGTACTGTTGACGTTTCGGGCCGAGACCCTTCGTCAGGACTAACTGAAAGAAGAGTTAGTAAGAGATTTGAAAGTGGGAGGGGGATGGGCACAAGTATAAATCAGCCTTTACAATCCCACCAGCTTCCACATTCCACTTTCAAATCTGTTACTAGCTCTCAACTTTTATGTGTGTTGCTTGAAATTCCAGCATCTGCAGATTTCCTCGTGTTTGCGAGAAAAGAAATGTGGAATTGATTCACCAGGATATTACCTAGAGGGCTTTCATTACAGAGAGAGATAGGCTGGTTTTATATTAACTATAGCATTGGAGGCTGAAGGATGTTTATAAAATATGAGGGCTTAGACAGGATAGATAGTGTCTTTTCCCTTAGGCGAGGAAGTCTAGAACTAGACAAAGTAAGTTTAAGATAAGAGGAGTGAAGGGGATAAAGAAGATGTGATGAGCGAGTTACTCGCACACAGTATATGGTGGTTATGTGCTACAAGCAAGCTGAGGAAGTGGTAGACGGGGCTACAATTACATTGCTTAAAAACGTATTTGGACAATTATTTGGATAGAAGATTGGCCTGGTGTAGGCATGGAACTAGGGTAAATGGGCACTGTGGGCTAGGCTGAAGGGAACATTTCTGCTTTTACAGATTTACGACCTTAAGAAAGGGTGCCACCGAAAAAAAGCTCATCAATGTCTTTATGTCCTCAGAAAGTTAAAGAAATTTTGCATGACCTTGACGGCCCTTACAAATTTTTATCCGTGCACCAGAGAGAGCATTCTGCCTGAATGCTTCAGAGCTTAGTCCTTCACCGGCAGAGAGTTGTGTACATCGCTCAGTAAAGCATAGAAACCAGCCTCCCCTGTGAACTCCGTCACGATTCTCATCGCCTCCCATCTACAGGCTAAATGATAACTTCTACCCTGCTGTTGTAAGATTATTAAATAGTGCCCCAAGTGCAATAAGATGACTTACAATCTATCTCGTTGGACCTTGCACCTTGTTGTTCACCTACACTGCACTTTCTCTGTAGCCGTTTCGCTTTATTGTGCTGTTATTTTTTTTACCTTGTTCTTCCTCAATGTTCTGTGTAATGACACTGTAATGTGGACAGTCCACAAGATAAACTTTTCACAGCATCTATGTACATGTGACCATAACAAACCAGTTCAATTCCCGGGTTAGGTGAGGTGCGAAGGGTGCAGGGAGAGGCGATCCTACTGGCCTGGTTCTGTTGTATGGTGTTAACTGCGAATTATTCAACCCATACCTTTTATCAGCGACAGTGGAATGGTCACAAATCGGCATCCCAAGGATTTAGTGAGCTGGTGTTGGCAGGTGGAGCGTCTATAACGGAGACTGGGTTGGCAATCCCAGTTCGATGTTTGTACGCGGGCTGGGCTGTGCTCTTCGGGTAATAATTTTTTAACGCTGGACTCTTGCTTTTCCGCAACGTGCCAAAACTAAAGGTGAGGGCGATACCGCCGATAATGACTAGGCTTCCCCCAATGAAGCCCAGGACCACGGCGTATCCGACCGTCAGCCTGTTGCCACCAACGGTGTTCGGGATTTGATTGAGTTGATCCGTATACCAGGAGACCGGGATGAGGATCAGGGCACCGCCGGCCACCAGGATGAGCCCTGCCACTCCGACGATGGCTGGTCTGGGTGGCTCTGTCCAGCAGCGCACGCCGAAGGACGCCACCAGAATGCCTCCTGCCGACACCACCAGAGAGGCAATGCTCAGTCCTTTGGCGATCCGGACGATTTGATCGGCAAAGTAGATATCGTCCTGTAGGTCGCAGGACAGCGATCGCACCGACGCCACCGCCCTGCAGATCTCCCAGAGCCCCTGATGGTGCACCTCGTCCACAGCTCCGTTAGGGATTTCGGCTACGTCTCTCCAGGCGGGAGCCACGGTGCAGGTGAGAATCAGCACAAATCCGGCGGGGGCTAAAACCAAGCCCAAGATCATCACCAGCGGGGTACGCATCTTTGACACTTGCCGACCTCGGCTCGATTGGTTCCTTCACTCTCGCAAACAGAGCACAGGTTTTGTAAGAAGAAGAGACAGCCACCTCTGTTGTACAGGGCGGCCGAGTGTCGCGGTTTACAAGAAACCAGAAAGACAGGTTTTGCTCGCATGGTACATGCCATCGTGAGTAAGTTTCTTTCATCATTCGATCAACTGCTTTAACTCCTCCCGCCCCCTTCTCTCTTACACGCAATGGCCGTGGAATCCAGTTTCTTTTAGTTTTGGTATTTGCTTGAGGTAAGGGAGGGGAAATGGAAAGGGTTATAAGTTAAAGTACGCTGCACACCTCAGCTTTTCCGCAACACCTAGGTTTCGGTGGCTTGATGGCATGTACTCTGGGCATTTCCCCCTCCCTGGCGGGATGTATAGCGCGAGGACCGAATAGTCGGCCTCTAGGTTAGCATCTATCGTCTATACCTCTAGAATCTGGTACAATCTGTAACCAGCAGCTATTTTGACTGGAGAGCGCAAGGGGCGGGCTGCGAATGGGAGGAGACGGAGGCGAAGGACAGCGCCGGGGTGGAAGTCCGTGGTGACAAAGAACGAAAGGGGTCTTTGAGAGAAAAAGAGGGACGAGTAATGAGACGTGACGTTTACGTGCTATCTCAAGTCACTGCTAATCTGTTAAAGTACATACGTTGTTCCCACATTCATAGCATCTGTGGTTTGGTTCCCGAACCAAAAACCTCCCAGTCTCGGTTGCCTAAATCTAATTTTAACCTTCGCTAAACCAAAGGAAGAGGTTTCTCTAAATCCATCTTATCATCAGATTTATACATCTGATCAAATCCTTAAATCACATTTTGACCGTTACTTCATCTTCTATATTAGCCCAAATGCTAGATGAGTCTGTGAGGATTGTCTCCATCATTTAATCCAAATAGTCCTCGTATCTTTTCCTCAGCGTTGAAGTGTTCAGTTCTGGAAACCATTCAGTGAAGCTGAGACGAGATGTGCGGGCAGCCTTTTCACACAGAACATGGTAGGATGGCGGCTGCCCTGAATGAAGAACTGGCGGTGTTGGTGCAGGTGCAGACGACAGTGATAGAGGCTTTCAGAAGGCACATTGATGTACAGAGAATGGAGGGATTCGTTTAGTTCCGTTCAAAGGTTCACCCCTCGGTTAACGGTAGTGCGACTGTAGGGTAATGTAACATAAGCCACAATCACCGACATTGAGTTGGGGTTACACTTTAAGAGGCTGCTCTGGCGTGATGACGTTATTACGTAATGAGGTTTAGCGCGCTTTTGTGTTTAGGTTTCGGAGTTCAGTAAAATGTGTTACGGGATTCATTAAACATAAAATCCTCACCGTTTTATTTGCGAAAGCCTGCATTGATGACCCCGATGCTCTAGGACGATTTCAGAGTTATTGAATATGTCGGGGAAATGCAGTTGTTTTGAAACTGCCGGAGTTTTGGGAGCAAAAATACCATCGCTGGATTCGTATAAGGTGAAGGCCAGTTCACTCTGAAAGGAATCTCCGCCGACGACACCCAATTCTATTACGTGGTAGTGTCGCTC
Organism: Mobula hypostoma; assembly: GCF_963921235.1. NCBI lineage: Eukaryota > Metazoa > Chordata > Chondrichthyes > Myliobatiformes > Myliobatidae > Mobula > Mobula hypostoma. Next base: position 72,162,296 of record NC_086112.1, on the reverse strand, counting down.
AGCAATTCCACGGCTGCGAGAGTGGCGAGTCTACAAGGACACAGGCCTGCATCCAATAGGATGGGGGGGGGGGGGGTAAACCGGAACGTATTTCGGCAGATCACCTTAAACCGGTACGCCAAGATTTGGCGTATTCATGAGCATGTCAACACACCTCTGGGTGAGCTAGATAAACCTCCACCCGTGAAACACGGGAAGGCTTGTTTGAGCATAATGCCGTGTTCATGAATTCTGGGGGGTGCAGCGTAACGTAATGAGAAAAAATATACATAATTCACAACCACCAACATTGACTTGGGGTTTCATGGCCTCTGAGTTTTATTAATCGTCGTTATCTCTGTCATAGCGCTTCTGATTTTTATGTTATTGTGAGATCTTCTCTGGTTCACATTTAAGTTTCGATTGTCCTTGATTACTTTCAATTAATTCTCTGAGGCTTTGCAGGTGTCCAGTTAAGTATCAATATACATCCGTTAGTCTCATGAGACCATAGATTTGTGACCATGGTGAAGGTTTCCAGGGTGCAGGCCTGGGCAAGGTTGTATGGAAGACCAGCAGTTGCCCATGCTGCAAGTCTCCCCTCTCCATGCCACCAACGTTTTCCAAGGGAAGGGCATTAGGACCCATACAGCTTGGCACCGGTGTCGTCGCAGAGTAATGTGTGGTTAAGTGCCTTGCTCAAGGACACAACACGCTGTCTCAGCCAAGGCTCGAACTAGTGACCTTCAAATCACTAGATGAACGTCTTAACCACTTGGCCATGCGCCAACACAGTTAAGTATCATTGATCGCTTATTAGGATAGTTATTTGTTAGCTTGTGCTTAGTTTGGGTTCTTATCAGCTGGGCAAGTTGTTTTGTGCCCTGGAGTGTACTTAATGGAACAGTGCTAACTCCTTGTTTGCTCAGTCATCTATATCCTTGCCTAGAGAAGTTCTGTCTGAGTTATTCTAAGACCTTGCAAGTTCCACTGTCTCTTGTTAATAAAGTTCCTAGTCTTGTTGAACCCTTCTGAGTCTCTCTGTGATGCTGCGCTTGGGTCCGACACAACCTCTGAGCTGCCCCTGGATCTTGCTGGATTTTATTTGCGGTTAACTGTGTCACAATATGATCCAGCAGTCAGTCACCACTGGCCACGTTCGTCAAGATCTCAGGGATCCCTAGACCCAGGCAGTCAAAAACATCCCCAACTCATCCACAAAGGCCACCCCAATCCTGCCCAATCCTGAATGATTTGATGGGAGCCCTGAACCTACCACAGTGGTCTCTGGTCCTCGAGTGTTCTGAGGAAAACTTTAAAGTTTCCCTCTGAATGGAGCAAGGTAGCATGTATGATATGTCTCCTGTTGGGTAAGGCCACGATGTGGGCTGTGGTACAGTGGGAGAGAGATGCTCCCGAATGCTGGATGCACGTTCATTAGTGCCATGAGAAGTGGGGTGGGGGGGGGGCAGGCGGCTGGCAAACTTCTCCGTATATGACGGGGTCACGGATTGTGGCCGAGTACACCATCGAGTTCTGTATTGAAGTGAGAGTGACTGGAATGGAGAAGCCCTCGTTGCCTTGTTCTACTGACACCTGAATGAAAAACAAGGATGAACTGATGGCCGGTGAACTGGTTCATGACCTTGATAGACTGATTGACTGAGCTATCCTCCTTTCCCCATTCTTCACTTTATACTCATCCAAGTACCTCACTGAAATAGTCCCTGCCTGCAAACGAGCAGCCCATGTAGCTGGGCAGGACCCGTCTCAACCCCGCTGAGCAGGTCAGGAGGATGAGAGAGAGATGGTGCCTTCATTGCAGAGCCGCAGGGCACTGTCAATCTATTTGCACAGATCGGTCAGGAAACTTCACAGGCCATCTGTGACGGTCCCGAAGATGCATTCTGATCCTACGATCTCTGGGTTATAGGCCTGGGGTGACAAGGAGCTATCCCTTCAGGCATTTGTACACTTTAAAGATCCGCAAGTGGCCCGACACATGGGAGTCGCAATCCCAAGGTGAGACAGCTACCGCTCTCGATGGTAGACCACTTGAGCCAGGAGAGGCATGTCACGTTTCAGAGCCCATCATTTCCGGATAGGGGCTGCCCTGAAATGCTCGGATTTCACAGTATCTATCCCCCTGGGATCCCTCTCACTTAGGGTACCTGTGGCTGTGATATGACCTGTCAGAGTCTGTGACCGTTGATCTCAAAAAGGTTCCCCCGAGTACTCTGAGGTTTTCAGTAAACTGTTGGCCACCACACCACCGCCCCATCAGTGCTGTTTGTACCAGGGACCTGTCCACCGTGAGGAAGACTTTTTTTCCCCATGAGGACCCAAAAGGCTGGCCATGAGCAAGTATATTCAGGAGGCATCCACCTCAGTGTTAATCAGACGCTCCACATTTGTGGGGCAGGAGCAAGTTTCTTTTTGAAACCAACAAAGATAGGAACCTGAGACCTTGCATGGATTATAGGAGCTTAAACAAAACAACAGGAGTCTCTGTCCACTTGCCCCCTGCAAGGGGTAACTATTTTCACAAAACTGGACCTGAGGAATGCTCATAATTTAACATCGTATTGGTGAAGAGGACAGATGGAAGACAGCATTTAGTACCCCGAAAGGTCATTATGAATATTTGGTGATGCCCTTTGGGCTGGTCAATGCTCCAGCTGTCTTTCACGTATTCAATCAGAATCAGGTTTAATATCACCTGCATATGTTGTGAAATTTGTTAACTTAGCAGCAGCAGTACATAATATAGAAAATAAGTAAATCAATTACATTAAGTATGTATACAAAGAGTTAAATTAAAAGTAGTGCATAAACAGAAAAGTATATGTAGCTTTCTGTAGCTGCTTTCAATCCTGTGCAGTAGTCCCTCTTCTTCCTAACCCCTCCCACCTCCACCCCACAAGACAGTGGTGCAGTTTGTCAGAATGCTCTCCACGGAACACCTATAGAGGATTTCAAGTGTTATCGGTGACAAACCAAAATCTCCTCAAACCCCAAATGAAGTGTAGCCATTGCTTTGCCTTCTTTATAGCTGCATTGATATGTTGGGATCAGGTTAGATCCTTAGAAATCTGGACACCCAGGAAGTTGAAATTGCTAATTCCCTCCACTTCTGATCCCTTTGAGGATCTGTTCATGTTCCCTCGTCTTATTCTTCCTGGTCAGTAATCAACTCTTGGGTTTTACTTTGCCTTTGTCAAAGGCAAGTCATGCCTTACAAGCCCGATTGAATTTTTTGGGGATGTGACTAAACACATTAATTAAGGTAGAGCCGTAGCTGTAGTGTGTATGGATTTCAGCAAGGCATTTGATAAGGTACCCCATGCAAGGCTTATTGAGAAAGTAAGGAGGCATGGGATCCAAGGAGAAATTGCTTTGTGGATCCAGAACTGGCTTGCCTACAGAAGGCAAAGAGTGATTGTAGACAGGTCATATTCTGCATGAAGGCCGGTGACCAGTGGAGTGCCTCAGGGATCTGTTCTGGGACCTCTACTCTTCATGCTTTTTATAAATGACCTGGATGAGGAAGTGGAGGGATGGGTTAGTAAATTTGCTGCTGACACAAAGGTTGAGGATGTTGTGGATAGTGTGGAAGGAAGTCAGAGGTTACAGTGGGACATTGATAGGATGCAAAACTAGGCTGAGAAGTGGCAGATGGAGTTCAACCCAGATAAGTGTGAGGTGGTTCATTTCGTTAGGTCAAATATGATGGCAGAATATAGTATTAATGGCAAGACTTTAGGCAGTGTGGAGGATCACAAGGATCTTGGGATCCGAGTCCATAGGACACTCAAAGCTGCTATGCAGGTTGACTCTGTGGTTAAGAAGGCATACGGTGCATTGGCCTTCATCAATCATGGGATTGCGTTTAAGAGCTGAGAGGTAATGTTGCAGATATATAGGACCCTGGTCAGACCCCACTTGGAATACTGTTCTCAATTCTGGTCGCCTCACTACAGGAAGGATGTGGAAACCATAGGAAGGGTGCAGAGGAGATTTACAATGATGTTGCCTGGATTGGGGAGCATGCCCTCTGAGAATAGGTTGAGCGAACTCGGCCTTTTCTCCTTGAAGCGACGGAGGATGAGAGGTGACCTGATAGAGGCGTACAAGATAATGAGAGGCTGTGGATAGTCAGAGGCTTTTTCCCAGGGCTGAAATGGCTAACACAAGAGGGCATAGTTTTAAGGTGCTGGGGAGTAGGTACAGAGGGGATGTCAGGGGTAAATTTTTTACGCAAAGAGTGGTAAGTGTGTGGAATAGGCTGCCAGCAGCGGTGGTGGAGGTGGAAGCGATAGGGTCTTTTAAGAGACTCCTGGATGGATACATGGAGCTTAGATAACAGAGGGCTATGGGTAAGCTTAGGTAGTTCTAAGGTAGGGACGTGTTCAGCACAGCTTTGTGGGCTGAAGGGCCTGTATTGTGCTGTAGGTGCTCGATGTTTCTATGTTACTGACTGTGGTAAACCATGTATATATGTTGTAACTCAGTTACCTGTCTGGACACACCCCTCTGCTGACTGCCCCTGTGGCTCCTCCCACAGAGTCCTGTATAAAGGTGTTCGCCTTGCCCCTCCCCCTCAGTCCAGGGGCAGACACTCACTGTGGAGGTCGTATTGTACAGCGAATAAAAGCCTTTCAGTATTTTACCAAACCTCAGTCTTTTGGAGTCATTGAAGGTGCTTCAATTTTATTCGCTGTACATTTTAAAACATGGAACAGGCCCTGAGACCAGAAAAATTAGACTTCAATCCGCAAACACCTGAAGCTGGAAACGCTTTCGAACTCTGGCTGGCCTGCTTCGAAGCGTATCTAGAGGAGATTAAAGCGACCGACCCCGTAGCGAATTGCAGAGTTCTACTCTCCAGGGTCAGTCCACGGGTCTATTCGCTGATCAGAGACCAGCCGAACTACGACGGCGCAATGAACGCACTCAAAAGACAATACCTGCGGCCGATAAACAGCGTCTATGCTCAGCATCGCTTAGCGACACGGCAACAACGGGGGGAATCGAGTGCTGAGTTTGTCCGGGCCCTACAGACACTCGTGCGGGCCTGCAATTGCCAGGAGCTGACAGCGGTGCAGCATGCAGAACTCCTAGTGAGAGACGCCTTCGTTACGGGGACCAGGTCAGTGTACGTGCGCCAGCGGCTGCTGGAAAAAGCCAATCTTACCCTAAATTCAGCGATGGAGCTGGCTGATACGTTGGAGGCCGCTCTGCATAACTCCGAGGCTCTCCAGGCACGCGATCCCCTGATGGTCTCGTGGGTGCCGCAGACCCCGCAACCTGCCGGCGAATCGACCTCGGCTGGAGCCAGTCGTGAGTCCACGAAGTGCTACTTCTGCGGACTGGAGAAGCACCCCCGGAAACGCTGCCCGGCCCGACAAGCTACCTGCTCCAGCTACGGAAAGAAGGGCCACTTCGCCAAGGTCTGTAAGTCAAAACCGCGAGCGGGATCGAGCAGCACCGCGTGCGAGACGTCGGGGTGGCCATCTTCCCTTCACACTGCCACCACGTGCTAGACATGGGGGCTGCCATCTTCCCTGCCGCCATCTTCCCTGCACACTGCCACCACGTGCTAGACATGGGGGCCGCCATCTTGGTCGGCGCCACCTCCCACCGCCTACGACCAACGGGTGCTCACGGGCCACCCCACTACGCCGGACCAAGACAGCGACCCCACCCTGGCTTCCGTGACCCTCGACCAAAGCACTCCCCACCAGCTCGCAAGGTCAATGATGGACATCCTGGTGGAGGGGCACAGGACAAGCTGCCTGTTTGACACAGGCAGCATGGAGAGTTTTATCCACCCGGCCACAGTGCAGCATTGTGGACTCATGATACAGCTGGTAAGTCAGAGGGTCACCATGGCCTCCAGGTCGCATACAACAGACATCCGGGGGGGTTGTGTAGCAACGCTAGTGGTGCAGGGCACAGAATATCGGGACTTTACGTTACTGGTCTTGCCTCAACTGTGTGCCCCTGTGCTGTTGGGGTTGGACTTCCAGAGCCACCTGAAAAGCGTGACAATGAAGTATGATGGGCCCCTCCCGCCAATTACTGTCATAAATCCCCTGTTTTGTAGAGATATGTCACGTACCCCGCTACTGACCACACACACACACCGACCCGCACATCCCACCCAACATCGTGCCAACTGCCACACTACCGACACCACTTGCGGCCTCTCCACCCTCAGGATCCCTCCCCCACCGCTGTTCGCCAACCTGACCCCCGACTGTAAACCTGTGGCAACTAAAAGCAGGAGGTACAGTGCGGGGGACAGAGCCTTCATTAAGACGGAGGTGCAGCGGCTGCTCAGGGAGGGGGTCATTGAGGCAAGCACAAGTCCTTGGAGGGCGCAGGTGGTGGTTGTTCGGAACGGGAAGAAGAATAGGATGGTCGTGGACTATAGCCAGACCATCAATAGGTTCACACAGCTCGACGCGTACCCTCTACCCCGCATCGCGGATATGGTCAATCAGATAGCACAGTACAAGGTGTACTCGACCATAGACCTAAAATCCGCTTACCATCAGCTCCCCCATCTGCCGGGAGGACCGTCCTTACACTGCCTTCGAGGCGGACGGCAGGCTTTATCAATTCCTGCGCGTCCCCTTTGGTGTCACGAATGGTGTATCTGTCTTCCAGAGGGCAATGGACCGAATGGTGGACCAGTGCCAACTGAAGGCCACGTTCCCATATCTGGATAACATCACCATCTGCGGTCACGACCAGCAGGATCACGACAACAACCTCCAAAAATTTCTCCAAGCGGCCAAAGCCGTCAATCTCACCTATAACAAGGACAAGTGTCTGTTCGAGACCACCCGACTTGCTATCCTTGGGTGTGTCGTGGAGAATGGAGTCATTGGCCCTGACCCTGACTGTATGTGCCCCTTGTTGGAACTCCCTCTTCCCAATACCCTCAGAGCCCTCAAAAGGTGCCTGGGCTTCTTTTCATATTACGCCCAATGGGTCTCTAACTATGCAGACAAGGCCCGCCCCCTGGTCAAGTCCACCACATTCCCCCTCTCTGCCGAGGCCCACACGGCCTTCAACCGCATAAAAGGGGACATTGCCAAAGCAGCAGTGCATGCGGTGGATGAGGCCATTCCCTTCCAAGTAGAGAGCGATGCCTCCGACTTTGCGCTGGCTGCTACCCTCAACCAGGCAGGAAGACCAGTGGCGTTCTTCTCCCGTACCCTTCAAGGCCCTGAAATTCGGCACTCTGCGGTAGAGAAAGAGGCCCAGGCCATAGTGGAAGCTATAAGGCACTGGAGGCACTATCTTGCCGGCAGAAGGTTCACCCTGCTAACTGACCAGCGCTCAGTCGCGTTCATGTTTAATAATCAGCAGCAGAGCAAACTCAAAAATGATAAAATTCTGAGGTGGAGAATCGAACTCTCCACCTACAACTATGACATCATGTACAGGCCTGGGAAGCTCAACGAGCCCTCCGATGCCCTATCCCAGGGAACATGTGCCAGCGCGCAGATCGACCGGCTATACGCCCTACATGTAGACCTTTGCCACCCAGGAGTCACCCGGCTTTTCCACTTCGTGAAAGCCTGGAACCTGCCTTACTCCCTTGAGGAGATCAGGATGATGACCAGGGACTGCCAAGTCTGCGCAGAGTGCAAACCGCACCTCTACCGACCCGAAAAGGCACAACTCATCAAGGCCACCCGCCCCTTTGAGCGACTGAGTGTTGACTTTAAGGGCCCCCTTCCCTCCACCGACCGCAATGTGTACTTTCTTAACGTAATTGACGAGTACTCGCGGTTCCCCTTCGCCATCCCCTGCCCCGACACCACTACCACGACAGTTATAAAAGCCCTGCGCAAGCTCTCCACTCTGTTCAGATACCCATGCTATATCCACAGTGACAGAGGGTCCTCGTCTATGAGTGACGAGCTGCGCCAATACCTACTGGCTAGGGGAATTGCAACCAGTAGGACCACGAGCTATAATCCCCGGGGGAATGGACAGGTGGAGAAGGAGAATGGCACAGTGTGGAAAGCCACACTCTTAGCCCTCAGGTCAAAGGGACTGCCGGTCTCCCGCTGGCAGGAGGTCCTTCCCAAGGCAGTCCACTCCATCCGCTCCCTGTTATGCACAGCCACCAATGCCACCCCTTATGAGCGGCTCTTTTCTTTTCCCAGAAAGTCGACCACTGAGACCACCCTACCAACTTGGCTGACATCCCCGGGGCCAGTGCTGCTCCGGAAACATGCGAGGAGCAATAAATACTCCCCGATAGTCGAGAGGGTTCACTTACTTCACGCGAACCCCCAGTATGCCTACGTGGTTTTACCTGATGGGCGGGAGGACACGGTCTCCATCCGCGACCTGGTGCCCGCAGTAGCTCCGGGCCCCTACCCTGAACACTCCGTGGTGACTATTGACCACGTACCCACCAATGTATGTACCTACGAGACACCGTGCACCCCAAACCCTATACAGACACCACACGACACTCCCATACCGGGCGCGACGCACACGCACGAGGGATTACCGACGCCTAACGTGCTGGCACCTGAAGTCAGGCCGGAGCCAGCACAACCGCCATCGCCGGTGCTACGTAGATCACAGCGACGGACTCGACCACCTGATAGACTTGACCTGTAAATATTGTCAGTCACTTCACCCCGCAGGACTCTTTTTAAAAAAGGAGGGGTGAATGTGGTAAACCATGTATATATGTTGTAACTCGGTTACCTGTCTGGTCACACCCCTCTGCTGACTGCCCCTGTGGCTCCTCCCACAGAGTCCTGTATAAAGGTGTTCACCTTGCCCCTCCCCCTCAGTCCGGGGGCAGACACTCACTGTGGACGTCGTATTGTACAGCGAATAAAAGCCTTTCAGTATTTTACCAAACCTCAGTCTTTTGGAGTAATTGAAGGTGCTTCAATTTTATTCACTGTACATTTTAAAACATGGAACAGGCCCTGAGACCAGAAACATTAGACCTCAATCTGCAAATGCCTGACGCTGGAAACGCTTTCGAACTCTGACTGGCCTGCTTCGAAGCGTATCCAGAGGAGATTAAAGCGACCGACCCCGTAGTGAAGCGCAGAGTTCTACTCTCCAGGGTCAGTCCACGGGTCTATTCGCTGATCAGAGACCAGTCGAACTACGACGGCGCAATGAACACACTCAAAAGACAATACCTGCGGCCGATAAACAGCGTCTATGCTCGGCACCGTTTAGCAACCGTATGCGCCCCCTGTTGGAACTCCCTCTTCCCAATACCCTCTGTGGCACCACTCCACTAGCTGCTATATCTCGCTCTTGTACGGCCTCTCATCTCGTCTGAGATTCTGCCAACATCATCAGCAAATTTATAGATGGTATTTGAGTTCTGCTTATCCACACAGTCATGGGTAGAGTAGGGAAGTGGGCTGAGTACACACCCCTGAGGTGCACCAGTGTTGATCATCAGCGAGGAGGATATGTTATCATCAATCTGCGCAGATTGTGGTCTTCTGGTTAGGAAGTTGAAGATGCAATTGCAGAGGGGGCTACAGAGGCCCAGGTTTTGTAACTTATCAATCAGGATTGTGGGAAAGATGGTGTTAAATGCTGAGCTATAGTCAATGAACAGCGTCCTGACATAGGTGTTTGTATAATTCAGGTGATCTAAGGCTGTGTGAAGAGCCATTGAGGTTGCATCTGCCATAGTTATATTGTGATGATAGGCAAATTGTAGTAGGTCCAGGTCCTTACTGAGGCAGGAGTTCAGTCTAGCCATTACCAATGTCTCAGTCCTTGATCACCATAGATATGAGTGCTTCCGGATGGTAGTCACACTGCTCTTCTAGGGCACTGGTATAATTGTTACCCTTTTGAAGCAGGAACTGCTGACCATAGCACTGAGAGGTTGAAAATATCCTTGAATACTCCTGCCAGTTGGTTGACATGTTTATTATTTATTGTACTGCCCTGCACTGTTTTGTGCACTTTATGTAGTCCTGTGTAGGTCTGTAGTCTAGTGTAGTTTTTGTGTTGTCTTACGTGGTCTAGTGTAGCCTTGTGTTGTCTCACTTAGTCTAGTGTAGTTTTGTGTTGTTTCATGTAGCACCATGGTCCTGGAGGAACGTTGTTTCGTTTTTACTGTGTACTGTATCAGCAGTTTATGGTTGAAATGACAATAAAAAGCGACTTGACTTGACTTGATGCAACATTGGGAGAAGATTTGGTTTCCAGCAAGACAATGGCACCAAGCATAAAGCCAAAACTACAAGGGAATGGCTTAAAAACAACAAAGTTACTGTCCTGGAGTAGCTGAGTCAGAGTCCAGACCACAATCCAATTGAGAATATGTGGCTGGACTTGACTGTTTACTCACAGTCCCCATGCAATCTGACAGAGCTTCAGCAGTTTTAAAAAGAAGAGAGGGGAAAAATTGCTGCGTCCAGATGTGCAAAGCTGATAGAGACCTTTCCACACAAACTGAAAGCTGTGATTGCCAAAGATGCATCTACTGAATACTGACTTGAAGGGGTGAATACTTGTGCAATCAATTATTTTGTCTTTTATACTTGTAATTAATTTAGATCACTTTGCAGAGATTTGTTTTCACTTTGACATTGAAGTTTTTTTTCTGTTGATCAGTGTCCATAAAAGCCAAATTAAATCCACTGTGATTGAATGTTGTAAAACAATAAAACATGGAACTTCCAAGAGGGTGAATACTTTTTATAGGCACTGTACTCCTGTCAGATCTCCCCTCAAGCTTTTACGTTGCAAGGAATGAAGTCTTAACCTTTTCACTCTTTCCTTGTAGCTCAGGTCCTCCAGTCCCGGTAACATCCTTATAAAATTTCTCAGGGTCGAAGAGAACTTTGTCAGGCCCTGGGGATTTATCCACCCTAATTTGCCTCAGGACAGCGAACACCTTCTCCTCTAATCTGTATAGGGTCCATGACCTCACTGATGCTTTGCCACCTTTCTATAGACTGTCTGTCTGCTGAGTAAATATAGATGGAAAAAAACAATTTAATGTCTCCCCAAACTCTTCTGGCTCCATGCATAGGTTACCATGCTGATCTTCTCGAGGAAGATCTGCTCTATCTGTGCATATTTCCTGGTTCCCATCCCCCTTCACCTATAGTTGAAACTCTCCCCTCCCTCTGAAGCAAGAATATTAGTTCCCCTCCAATTCAGGTACAAACTGTCCTGTATGTACAGGTGCAAACACAAGGAATTCTGCAGATGATGTACAGGTCTCGCCTTTGCTGGAAGGAAACCCAGTGGTCCAAAAAGATGAAGCCCTCCCTCTTGCCCCATCTCCTAAGCTACAAATCAAATTGTATTATGCTCCTATTTCTGACTTCACTGTTTGAAAGATGAAATGGAACATTTCTGACCAGATTGACATTAATCGTTTTTTAATTGAAAAATATGGATAAGTAGATACAAAAAATATATACAAAGCAGTAATGTGGCTTTTCTGCTGCATTATAATTAATGAAAATGATAACTTGTTCAATACTGTAATGAAAAACATATTTATAAAGCACTTTCAAGGTGACATACTATCCCAAACTATTCTGCTGTCTATAAGAATCTTTCTGTTTTGAAGTTTATTGAATATTTTAATTCAGAGAAACACAGCTCATAAGCTTCTAATGACAGGTGATAGCACAGTGTTCACATAATCCATTTTAACAATTCCAATCAAAGGATAAACTTTCTCATTTCTCTATAGCTTGAGAACATGTACATGCAGTCTCCCTGCAAAGTACATAGAAACAGCAAATAAGTTTAGGGGTGTGATTTGACCTTGCATCTTTCCAATCCAGAGCCAGTGGTGGGTGCTACAGTAGTGTAGTGATTAGCTATGACAGCCAGGGCTGTACCAGAGTTTGAAGTTCAATTCTGATGCCATTCCATAAGGAATCTCTGTTGTGTCCTCACCATGAATGTGTGAGTTTTCCCCGGTGCTCTGCTTTCCACCAACAGTCCAAAGACATACTGATTTGGTTAATTAGTCACATGATTAGGTTGGAGTTGATTGGGGTTGTGGGGTTACTGGGGTGGTGGGGTGGTGTGGCTGGAAGAGCCAGAAAGGTCTACTGCATGCTGTATGGCTAAGTAAATGAATAACAATAAAAAGACAAAGAGAACCCTTCACAAAAGACAGCTATTACACTGAGATCATAAGAACTGGAGAAATAGAAACAGCAGTAGGTCACGAAGCCTGCCTGACATTCACTAAAATTAGAGCTGTTCTCTTAACTATATCCTACTTTTGGTATTAATCCTGTATCACTTGATTCCCTTAATATCTGAGAATACTTTGGCATCTTTTTTAAATACGCTGGGTTGATTAAAACTTCACAGCTGTCTTGGGTAGAGAATTCCAAAGATCCATTCTGTGAATGAAGAAATTTATTCTCCTCTCAAAGTTCGCAGTAAATTTATTTTCAATGTCACCAGATGTGACCCACAGATTCTTTGCAGGCATTCATGGCAAATAGAAAGAAACACAATAGAATCACAATAGAAATAATGAATAAATAAGCAATAATATTGAGAACATGAGTTGTAGAGTCCGTGAAAGTAAATCCTTAGGTTGTGCAATCAGTTCAGCGTTGGGGTGATTGAAGTTATCCACTCTGGTTCAAGAGCCTGATGGTTGAGGGGTAATAATGGTTCCTGAACCTGGTGGTGTGGGACTTTAGGCTCCTGTACCTCCTTCCTGATGGCAGCAGTGAGAAGGATGGTGGGAGTCCTTGCTGATGGATGCTGCATTCCTGTGACAGCACTCCTTGTGAATACGCTCAATGGTGGTGAGGGCTTTACCTGCAACGAACTGGGCCATATCCACTGCTTTTTGCAGTTTTTTTATTCAAAGGCTTTGGTGTTTCCATACCAGACTGTGATGCAATCAGCTAGTATACTCTCCACTCTGCATCTATAGAAGTTTATCAAAGTTTTAGATGACATGTCAAATCTGCACAAAAATCTAAAAGTAGAGGCGCTGGCGTGCCTTCTTTGTAATGGTAGTTTCATGCTGCAGCCAGGACAGATCCTCTGAAATGATACCATTGAGGAATTGAAACTTGCTCACTTTCTGCCCCTCTCTCACACTCTCATCACAGGTAAAGTCCTCGCCATCGTTGAGCACATCTACACAAATTGTTATCGCAGGAGAGCAGCATCAAGGTCCCGACCACCCAGAAAGCTCTCTTTTTGCTGCTGCAAGCATTGAACAAACACCCCAATGAAAACGGTCTGTATCTGCTCAATCCCTCTTCATAACTCAGTCCCTCAAGTCCCGCAATCTCTTTGTAAATCTCCTTTACAACCTTTCTTGTTGAATGGCATCTTTTGTATTTGAGTAATTTGGCATTTTAGGAATCAATCCGAATGCTTGCAGCAACAGTATCCTGCCATCAGTAGGGAGACTAGATCTGTACATAGTATTCTGGATACAGGGCCCTGTGTAATTGGAGAAAGTCATCTCTATTCTTGAACATAAATCTTATTGCAACAAGATCCAAAATGTCATTTCCTTCCTAGTACCTGCCCGTTAACTTTACAAGATGTGTGGAAAGACACCTACTGTAGTTTCCTCTAAACACCAACATCTTCAATCTGTGATGCAGGGTTCCGACTGACCCAAAACCTTCACAGTTCCTCCTCACCACCCTGCCACCCCCCAACCCTCCACACTCAACCCACTGAGTTACTCCAACAGATTGTTTTTCTCTTTGGTCTCTCTTCATCTAGAGGGGATGCAATATTGGATCTCCTGTTAGGAAACGAGTTGGGACCAGTGACAGAAGTCTGTGTAGGGGAACACTTTGGTTCCAGTGATCATAACACCATTAGTTTCAACTTGATCATGGACAAAGATAGATCTGGTCCTAGGGTTGAGGTTCTTAACTGGAAGAAGGCCAAATTTGAAGAAATCTAAAAAGCGTGGATTGGGACAGGTTGTTCTCTGGCAAAGATGTGATCGGTAGGTGGGAAGCCTTCAAAGGAGAAATTTTGAGAGTGCAGAATATGTATGTTCCTGTGTGGATTAAAGGCAACGTGAATAGGAATAAGGAGCCTTGGTTCTCAAGGGATATTGCAACTCTGATAAAGAAGAAGAGCGAGTTGTATGACATGTATAGGAAGCAGGGAGTAAATAAGGTGCTTGAGGAGTATAAGAAGTGCAGGAAAATACTTAAGAAAGAAATCAGGAGGGCTAAAAGAAGACATGAGGTTGCCTTGGCAGTCAAAGTGAAGGATAATCCAAACAGCTTTTACAGGTATATTGAGAGCAAAAGGATTGTAAGGGATAAAATTGGTCCTCTTGAAGATCAGAGTGGTCGGCTATGTGCAGAACCAAAGGAAATGGGGGAGATCTTAAATAGGTTTTTTGCGTCTGTATTTACTAAGGAAATTGACATGAAGTCTATGGAATTAAGGGAAACAAGTAGTGAGATCATGGAAACTGTACAGATCGAAAAGCAGGAGGTGCTTGCTGTCTTGAGGAAAATTAAAGTGGATAAATCCCTTGGGACCTGACAGGCTGTTCCCTCGGACCTTGAAGGAGACTAGTGTTGAAATCGCAGGGGCCCTGGCAGAAATATTTAAAATGTCGCTGTCTACAGGTGAGGTGCCGGAGGATTGGAGAGTGGCTCATGTTGTTCCATTGTTTAAAAAAGGATCGAAAAGTAATCCGGGAAATTATAGTCCAGTAAATTTAACGTTGGTAGTAGGTAAGTTATTGGAGGGAGTACTAAGAGACAGAATCTACAAGCATTTGGATAGACAGGGACTTATTAGGGAGAGTCAACATGGCTTTGTGCGTGGTAGGTCACGTTTGACCAATCTATTGGAGTTTTTCGAGGAGGTTACCAGGAAAGTGGATGAAGGGAAGGCAGTAGATATTGTCTACATGGACTTCAGTAAGGCCTTTGACAAGGTCCCGCATGGGAGGTTAGTTAGGAAAATTCAGTCGCTAGGTATACATGGAGAGGTGGTAAATTGGATTAGACATTGGCTCAAAGGAAGAAGCCAAAGAGTGTATTAGAGAATTGCTTCTCCGAGTGGAGGTTTGTGACTAGTGGTGTGCCACAGGGATCAGTGCTGGGTCCATTGTTATTTGTCATCTATATCAATGATCTGGATGATAATGTAGTAAATTGGATCAGCAAATTTGCTGATGATACAAAGATTGGAGGTGTAGTAGACAGTGAGGAAGGTTTTCAGAGCCTGCAGAGGGACTTGGACCAGCTGGAAAAATGGGCTGAAAAATGGCAGATGGAGTTTAATACAGACAAGTGTGAGGTATTGTACGTTGGAAGGACAAACCAAGGTAGAACATACAGGGTTAATGGTAAGGCACTGAGGAGTGCAGTGGAACAGAGGGACCTGGGAATACAGATACAAAATTCCCTAAAAGTGGCGTCACAGATAGATAGGGTCGGAAAGAGAGCTTTTGGTACATTGGCCTTTATTAATCGAAGTATTGAGTATAAGAGCTGGAATGTTATGATGAGGTTGTATAAAGCATTGGTGAGGCCGAATCTGGAGTATTGTGTTCAGTTTTGGTCACCAAATTACAGGAAGGATATAAATAAGGTTGAAAGAGTTGTTTGCGTTGAAAGAGTGCAGAGAAGGTTTACAAGGATGTTGCCGGGACTTGAGAAATTCAGTTACAGAGAAAGGTTGAATAGGTTAGGACTTTATTCCCTGGAGCGTAGAAGAATGAGGGGAGATTTGATAGAGGTATATAAAATTATGATGGGTATAGATAGAGTGAATGCAAGCAGGCTTTTTCCACTGAGGCAAGGGGAGAAAAAAACCAGAGGACATGGGTTAAGGGTGAGGGGGGAAAAGTTTAAAGTGAACATTAGAAGGGGCTTCTTCACACAGAGAGTGGTGGGAGTATGGAATGAGCTGCCAGACGAGGTGGTAAATGCGGGTTCTTTTTGAACATTTAAGAATAAATTGGACAGATACATGGATGGGAGGTGTATGGAGGGATATGGTCCGTGTGCAGGTCAGTGGGACTAGGCAGAAAATGGTTCGGCACAGCCAAGAAGGGCCAAAAGGCTTGTTTCTGTGCTGTAGTTTTTCTATGGTTTTTTTTTTAAAGCCCAACTCTAAACTTCTTATTTCACTGACGCAGTTAATTGAACATTTTCCCACATTACATCTGCCCTTTCACAAAACCTGTATGTACCGCTCTATCTCTGTATTTCCCTCTCAGCTGTATTAAATTGATTTATTTTTAATTTAATTGATTCACCCATGGTCTTCAAGAAAAGAAATCTTTCATTTTTTTGGCACAGTTTGTTTTATGGGAAGGATGTAATAGAGAAATGGAGGTTATTTAAAGGTGAAATTTTGAGGGTACGGAATCTTTATGTTCCTGTTAGGTTGAAAGGAAAGGTTAAAAGTTTGAGAGAGCCATGGTTTTCAAGGGATATTGGAAACTTGGTTCGGAAAAAGAGAGGGACTTACAATAAATATAGGCAGTTTGGAGTTGATGAGGTTTTAGAAAAGCTAAAAGAAGATGCGAGGCAGCTTTAGCATGTAAGATGAAAATAAATCCAAAGGGTTTCTACAGTTATATTAACAGCAAAAGGATAGTGAGGGATAAAATTGGTCCCTCAGAGAATCAGAGTAGACGGCTATGTGCGGAGCCAAAAGAGACGGGGGAGATTTTGAACAATTTCTTTTCTTCGGTATTCACTAAGGAGAAGGATATTGAATTGTGTAAGGTAACGGAAACAAGAAGGGTAGTTATGGAAACTATGAGGATTAAAGAAGAGGAAGTACTGGCACTTTTAAGGAATATAAAAGTGGATAAGTCTCCGGGTCCAGACAAGATATTCCCTAGGACCTTGAGGGAAGTTAGTGTGGAAATAGTAGGGACTCTACAGAAATATTTCAAATGTCATTAGAAACGGGGATAGTGTAGGAGGATTGGAGTATTGCTCATGTTGTTCCATTCTTTAAGAAGGGTTCTAAGAGTAAACCTAACAATTACTGGCCTGTGAGTTTGACATTGGTGGTGGGTAAGTTAATGGAAAGTATTCTTAGAAATGGTATATATAATTATCTGGATAGACAGGGTCTGATCAGGAACTGTCAACATGAATTTGTGTGTGGAAGGTCATGTTTGACAAATCTTAATGATTTTTTTGAAGAAGTTACTAGGAAAGTTGACGAGGGTAAAGCGGTGGATCATGTCTATGTGGACTTCAGTAAGGCCTTTGACAAGGTTCCACACGGAAGGTTAGTTCGGAAGGTTCAATCGTTAGGCATTAATATTGAAGTAGTAAAATGGATTCAGCAGTGGCTGGATGGGAGACGCCAGAGAGTAGTGGTGGATAACTGTGTGTCAGATTGGAGGACGGTGTGTAGCGGTGTGCCTCAGGGATCTGTACTGCGTCCAGTGTTGTTTGTCATATATACTAATGATCTGGATGATGGGGTGGTAAATTGGATTAGTAAGTATGCAGATGATACTAAGATAGGTGGTGTTGTGGATAACGAAGTGGGTTTTCAAAGCTTGTAGAGAGATTTAGGATAATGAAGTGGGTTTTCAAAGCTTGTAGAGAGATTTAGTTAGAAGAGTGGGCTGAAAGATGGCAGATGGAGTTTAATGCTGACAAATGTGAGGTGCTACATTTTGGTAAGACTAATCAAAATAGGGCATACATGGTAAATGGTAGGGCATTGAAGAATGCAGTAGAACAGAGGGATCTAGGAATAATGGTGCATAGTTCCCTGAAGGTGGAATCTCATATGGATAGGGTGGTGAAGAAAGCTTTTGGTATGCTGGCCTTTATTAATCAGAGCATTGAGTATAGGAGTTGGGATGCAATGTTGAATTTGTACAAGGCATTGGTAAGGTCAAATTTGGAGTATTGTGTACAGTTCTGGTCACCGAATTATAGGAAAGATGTCAACAAAATTGAGAGAGTACAGAGAAGATTTATTAGAATGTTACTTGGGTTTCATCTCCAAAGTTACAGAGAACGGTTGAACAAGTTGGGTCTTTATTCTTTGGAGCGTAAAAGGTTGAGGGGGGACTTGATAGAGGTATTTTAAACAATGAGGGGGATAGATAGAGTTGACGTGGATAGGCTTTTTCCATTGAGAATGGGGGAGATTCAAACAAGAGGACATGAGTTGAGTGTTAAAGGGCAAAAGTTTAGGGGTAACATGAGGGGGAACTTCTTTACTCAGAGAGTGGTAGCTGTGTGGAACAAGTTTCCAGCAGAAGTGGTTGAGGCAGGTTCAATGTTGTCATTTAAAGTTAAATTGGATAGATATATGGACAGGAAAGGAATGGAGGGTTATGGGCTGAGTGCATGTCGGTCGGACTAGGTGAGAGTAAGAGCTCGGCATGGACTAGAAGAGCTGAGATGACCTGTTTCCGTGCTGTAATTGTTATATGGTTATATGGTTATTTTTATACAGTCAAATTGTGCCTCGAGTTTCATTTTAATGTGGTTGACATTTAGCTGATCTCTGGAGTGGTCAAACCAGTCTCACCAGATTATTAGGCAACAATAGTTGACGTATCCACATTCCAGAAATTTATTCTTTCGCAAACAGAGACTAATTAATGTTGAAGGCAATTTAATTCCACCTATTCCACCAAGAATGGATTCTCAACAGAAAAAATCCCATGCTGGGTTTGCCGATTTTTTTTGGCACATTGAAATCGGTGGTTTTCAATTTTTTTTCAAATCAAGTTTAAGTATCATTATCATTCAACCACATATAGATACAGCTGATGGAGATGCATTCCTCAGTGCATTTCAGTACTGGTATCGGTATCAGTTTTGTTATTGTCACATGTACCAAGATACAGTCAAATACTTGTCATGTCTACTGTTCACACGCATACACTGCATTGAGGTTGAAGAAGGTAAAATGATAACAATGCAGAATAAAATGTAAATGCTACAGAGACTGAGCAGGTAAACAATAAAATACAAGATTGTAACATGGTAGATTTTGAGGTCAAAAGTTATCACGCAAGAGTCCAGGTAACAGTGGGGTAGAAGTTATCTTTGAGACCTAAATGGCACTGCGTACAGCGGCTATGTTGCGAGCTCCATTCCAAATCTACAGTATACTACTAATTTCTACAATTTTCTTAGCATTTTATGTTCAAGTAGTTGATAGTCACATCAGATACTGGGTCCCTAAATCCTAAGAACTTTCTACAGGGGCACAATTGAGAGCATCCTGACTGGTTGCATCAGTGCCTGGTACGGGAACTGTACCTCCGTTAATCGCAGGACTCTGCAGAGAGTGGTGTGGACAGCCCAGCACATCTGTAGTTGTGAACTTCCCATGATTCAGGACATTTACAAAGACAGGTGTGTACAAAGGGCCCATAGGATCACTGGGGACCCAAGCCATCCCAACCACAATCTATTCCAGCTGCTACCATCCGGGAAACGGTACCGCAGCATAAAAGCCAGGACCAACAGGCTCTAGGACAGCTTCTTCCACCAAGCTATCAGACTGATGAACTCATGCTGATTTGAGTGTCCCCTATATTACATTGACTGTTCTATTTATTATAAATTACTGTGATTGCACATTGCACACTTAGATGGAGTCTAATGTAAAGATTTTTACTCCTCATGTAAGAAATGGATGTAAGAAATAAAGTCAATTCAATTCAATACGTGCTTTCCAGCTTTTGTGTCTTCTGCCCAATGGAAGAGGGGAGGGGAGAAGAGTGAATATTTAGGGTGAGTGTGGTCTTGATTATGCTGACTGCTTTACTGTGACAGTGGGGAGTATAGAGGGAGTCCATAAAGGGGAGGGTGGCTTGCATGATTACTGAGGTGTGTCATTCGCTCTCTGAAGTTTTCCTGTTCTATACAATGTATAGAGCAGTACAGCCCAGTAAAGGACTTCCAGCCCTCAATGTTCTGTCTAACCCTTCACTCTTTGACATATCCAACCTTTTTCTCTCATCCATAAGACATAGGAGCAGAATTAGGCCATTCAGCCCAGCAAGTCTGTCCCACCATTCCATCATGGCTGATCCCAGATCCCACTCAACTCCATACAGCTGCCTTCTTGCCATATCCTTTGATGTCCTCGACCTGGCCTCCACCACAGTCTGTGGCAGAGCATTCCACAGATTTACTACCCTCTGGCTAAAAAAAATCCTCCTTACCTGTGTTCTAAAAGGTCGCCCCTCAATTTTAAGGCTGTTCCCTCTAGTTCTCGACACCCCCACCATAGGAAACACCCACCTTATATCGAGTCCTTTCAACATTTGGTAGGTTTCAACGAGATCCCTCCCGCATTCTTCTAAAATCCAGTGAGTACAGACCCAAAGCTGCCAAATGCTCCTCATATGTTAATCCCTTCATTCTCAGAATCATCCTCATGAACCTCCTCCAGGCTCCCTCAGTGACAACTTATCCTTTCTCAGATACAGAGCTCAAAACTGTTGACAATACTCCAAGTGTGGCCTGACTAGTGTCTTATAAAGTCTCAGCATTATCTCCTTGCTTTTATATTCTATTCCCCTTAAAATAAATGCCAACATTGCATTTGCCTTCTTTACCACAGACTCAACCTGTAAGTTAACCTTCTGGGAGTCTTGCACAAGGACTCCCAAGTCCCTCTGCACCTTCTCCCCATTTAGATAACAGTCTGCACTATTGTTCCTTTTACCAAAATGCATCATCATACATTTCCCAACACTGTATTCCATCTGCCACTTTTTTGCCCATTCTTCCAATTTGCCTAAGCTCTGCTGCAATGCATTGGTTCCTCAGCATTACCTACCCCTCCACCTATCTTTGTGTCATCCGCAAACTTTGCCACAAAGCCATCAATTCCATTATCCAAATCATTGACAATGTGAAAAGTAGCAGTCCCATACTGACCCCTGAGGAACACCACTAGTCACTGGCAGCAAACCAGAAAATGTCCCCTTTATTCCCACTGGCTGCCTCCTGCCTGTCAGCCATTCCTCTATCCATGCCAGTATCTTTCCTGTAACTCCATAGGATTTTATCTTGTTAAGCATCCCCATGTGTGGCACCTTATCAAATGCCTTCTGAAAATCCAAGTAAATGGCATCCACTGCCTCTCCTTTGTCCACACTGCTTGTTACTTCCTTGAAGAATTCTAACAGATTTGTCAGGCAAGACTTCCCTTGACAGAGACCATGCTGACTTTGACTTACTTTATTGTCAGTCTCTAAGTACCCCAAGACCTTATTCTTAATGATTGTCTCCAACACTTGCCCAACCATTGAAGTTAGGCTAACTGGCCTATAATTTACTTTTTTTTTTGCCTTCCTCCCTTAAAGATTTGGAGTGACATTTGCAATCTTCCAGTCCTCCGGGACTATGTCAGAATCAAATGATTCTTGAAAGATCATGACCAATGCATCCGTTATCTCTTCAGCAACCTCTCTCTGGACTCTGGGATGTAGTCCATCAGGTCCAGGTGACTTATCCACCTTGGGACCTTTGAGTTTGTCTAGCACTTTTTCCTTTGCACTAACAATGGCACTCACTCCTGCTCCCTGACACTCACAGACCTGTGGCACACTGCTAGTGTCTTCCACAGTGAAGACAGATGCAAAGTGCCCATTATGTTCATCTGCCATTTCTTTGTCCTCCTTTACTACCTCAACAGAATCATTTTCCAGTGGTCCAATATCAACTCTCACTTCCCTTTTACTCTTTATAAATATCTCTTAAACAGATCCTTTCTTTAAAAACCCTCTCATTTCCTGAAAAACATCTGTTTCCAATTTATACTTTCAACTTTGTGCCTAATAGCATCATAATAAGTTCTCCCCTGATTAGTTACTTTCACATGCCATCTGCTCCTGTTCTTGTCTAAAGCTATCTTAACAGTTAGGGAGTTGTCACTATCTCCAAAATGCACGCCCACTGAGGGATCTGTCAGCTGACCAGGTTCATTGCTTCATACTAGATCCGGTTTTGCCTCTCTCTAGTCAGCTTGTCTACATGCTGTGTCAGGAATTCTTCCTGGACACACCTAACAAATTCTGCCTCATCTAAACCTCTCGCACTCAGGATTTTTTTTTTTTGCATCTTTCCAAAATCTGCCTTCTGATCTGCTCCTCGGTGTTCCTTTTGCAATGGCGGAGTGGGGTTGTAGGTTACTTCCAATACTGAGATTGCTCCTTTTCTGTTTCTGACTCTCCTACGCTGAGTCAGTAGATAATCCTTTCTAGAAGTATCTGCAGTGATCATATTATCCCAGATTAGCAATGCCACTCTCCCATCTCTTTTGCCTCCCTCCCTGTATCTGAACCCTGGAACATCCAACAGCCATTCTTGCCCTCGTGACAGACAAGTCTCAGTAAACGCCACAATATTGTAGTTCAATGTACTGATCCATGCCCTCACTTCAGTGCCCTTGCTCCTGATACTTCTCGCATTAGGGTATATATATTTCAAGCCATTCAGCTGACTGTATTTATACCCTATCCTTCCTCAGTCTCTCTACATTTTGCACCAACTACCCCATCATTTGACCAATAACTCTAGTTCCCATCCCCCTGCCAAACTAGTTTAAATCTCCCCCAGCAGCTCTAACCAACCTGCCTACAAGGACATTGGTCCTTCTTAAGCCCCGTCCATTTTATACAGGTCATACCTTTCCCATACCAAGCCATTTTGCATCTAGGTAGAATAATTTCTATGCTGCATTGATAAACATTGGTAAAGGTCAATGGGCTTGCCAATTTTCTTCAACTTCCAGAGGAAATGGTGACATTAACCAGATAGAACATGCAGTTCACGGTGAATGACAGGGCCATTGGGGAGTACGGTAGACCAGAGAAACCTAGGGATACAAGTCCATTATTCCCTCAATGTAGCAATACTAGTTGACAAACTTTTGAAGAAGGCATATGGCATGCTTGCCTTCATTGGATGTCATATCATCGCTGAACGATATGTTGGAAAGACTGCACCTGGAATATTGCTGACTGCCATATTGTAGACTCATGTGCATGAAACATGATCTGCCGTTTGTGCACAAAGCTATGTTGGAAATTATTCAGAAAATGTGTAGCTTAGGTGATTGATGGTTGGATTGATTTGTTTTCCAATCTTGGCAGTTTGCTAGCAAATGATTCATCACCAAACGTTTCATCACTGATGGTGTCTTCTTGTCTGGTGATGAGATGTTTGCAAGCAAATTGCCAGGATTGGAGAACAATTCAACCCAACAAAGTTATGTCCTTATCCGTAATGCGTTTTCCAAATGCATATAGATTCTGTCTTTTGGCATACCCTCCAGGCATACCCTACCACTGATGTTAAACTCACTAGGCTGTGGCTTTTTCTTACAGTTCGTCTCAAATAAAGGCACAACGTGAGACCGTTTTACAGTACCTTATCCAATACTAATGAAGATACAGATATGTTTGAGACAGAAGAGATTCTGCAGATACTCAAGATCTTAAGCAACACATACACGATGCTGGAGGAACTCGCCAGGCCAGGCAAAAAAAGAATAGTTGATGTTGTGACTGAGAATCTTCATCAGGACAGTTTGATGAAGACTCTTGATAAAGGATCTCAGCCCAAAACATTGACTATAAAAATTTCTACCAGAGTTCCAACAACTTCTTTCCAGCATCATGATATCTGAAGAGAACACGTCTGAGCAGCTGTGTGGAGCTCTCCAGTGCATTTTCAGTCTGAGTCTCAGCCTGGAAAGGGTCCCAACGGAGAAGAGAGATGGCAGTGCGACGCAGTGCACAGCGGCCACTCCAGAATGAATATCTGTTATCTGTCAAGTAGGATGTCATGCACAATCCTGATTTGATGGAGACAGACGTGAGAAGTGGGGAGGAATATCTGGTGAAACTTCTGAAATGCCTTTTTCGCTGCCACGGCTACTGTGCGATCTGAAATCTCCAGAGGGGAAGGCCCCAAATCCTTGGCTTTGCCTGTTGCTTGGCGGCCAGGGCCGGGGCTGAAGCGCTCGGCAGAGATGGTGCTCGGTGCTCGGTGTTGGGGGGGCTGGTTGGAGGCTCGAAGTTTTCAGATGTACTCAGAGTCGGCTGTGGTCGGGTGCTTCCAGGGTGCTGCATCGGCAAGTTTGCGGCGCTGGAGGTTCCTGGCAGGGAGAGTTTTTCTTCCTTCTACCATCTGCGTGAGATGATGGGACTATCTGGACTTTGAGACTTCTTTTTTACCGTGCCCATGGTCTGCTTTTCATCAAATTACAGTATTGCTTTGCACTGTTGTAACTATATGTTATAATTGTGTGTTTTTTGTCAGTTTTGGTCTTGGTCTGTCTTGTGTTTCTGTGATATCATACTGGAGGAACATTGTATCATTTCTTAATGCATGCATTACTAAATGACAATAAAGGAGGACTGAGTGTCCTCGTAATCTAATCTACTCTAAAAAACTGTGTGGAAAACATCATGTATTGCCCCAGTACCCAAGAAGGGCCAAAGGAAAGTCTTGAATGACTACTGTCCAGTGCCCATGACCTCAAACATCCTGAAGACCCTAGAGAGGCTAGTCTTGGTTCACCTCTGACCCCTGGTCAGATCAACCCTTAATTCCATACAGTTTGCCTACCAGGAGTCGACAATGCTGAACACAGCCTGCTTCCATTTGGATAAGCAGATCAGCACTGTGAGGATCATGTTTTTTGATTTCTCAAGTGCCTTCAATACCATACAGCCCTCACTGCTGGGGGGAATACTCTGTTCAATGCAGGTTGGCTTTTCCATTGTATCTTGGATAATGGACTATCTGACTGGCAGACCACAGTTTGTGCAGCTTCAGAGCTGTGTGTCAGACATGGCTATAAGCAGCACTGGGGCCTCACATTGGCTCCCTTCCTGTTCACCCTGTATACCTCGGACTTTAGATACAACACTGAGTCATGTCATCTGCAGAAATTCTCTGATGACTGAGCAGTAGTGGAGTGTATAATGGGAGGACGGAAGATGAATACAGGAACTTTGTTAGATAGTGCAAGCTGAATCATCTGCAGCTCAGCATCAGTAAGACAAAGTAGATGATGATGGACCTCAAGAAGACTAAGCCTGCACTGCTGCCTGTTACTATTGATGATGAAGACATGGAAGTGGTGAGGACCTACACCTGGGGGTGCACCTGGACAACAGACTCGAGTAGAGCACCATCACACAGGCTGTGTACAAGAAGGGCCGGAGTTGCCTCTACTTCCTGAGGAGACTGAGGTCCTTTGGAGTATTCAGGCCTCTCATTCATATGTTCTGCTGGTCTGTTGTTGCCAGTACAATTTTCTATGTGGTGGTGTGCTGGGACAATGGCAGCAACAGGTTCAATAAACTGATTAGAAAGGCTGGCTCTGTTATAGGAGTCAAACTGGACACACTGGAGGCTCTGTTAGAACAAAGAGCCCTACAGAAAATCTTGGCACTTCTGGACAATGTTTCTCACCTCTGCATGCCATCTTGGCTGAACAGAAGAACACTTTTAGTGATAGACTGAGACAACTGCGTTGCGTCATTCTTACCCTCAGCCATCAGGCTCTATAATGAGTTAACCTATAGTCAGAGAAGCGATGACCCTCTCCTGTTGGACTGTTTGTGGTAACTTATTTTTTATTCTTTCCTACTTCTCTTCTAATATTTGTACATCTGTGCACTTGTAATGCTACGGTGACACAGTAATTTCCTTTGGGATCAATAAAGTATCTGTTATTTCAGTTTGAATTCTATTTCTCCTTTATCCATGGTGACTCTGAAATGCATAGGCGAAATACTCTGATGCGTGAAACCACAATCCCTGGAAACAGCTTTGTTCCCAACATAACAGGAAGACTAACATATTTTGCTGGTAATGTAATTTTTAACTAAACATAATGGATGTTGGAAGGCAATTAATTTGTCCAAAATACATGTTGTTCATGGTAGGAATATTATGTATCAAATGGTTCACACTGTTATCTAGCATACTGATTGAATTAGTTGCTGGAGTTGCTCAGTTTCTGGGAAACAAGAATAATAAGCTGTTATTTCCCTTCTTTTAGAATTAGCATGTTGTTTTTAATTCCATCTCCAACAGACAGTTTAAATATTAGCATGCTTGTGACATGTTAGTATGATGTCATGAAATGATACAAATTGTGGATCTTCTTGGGTACTGTCAACTGTACTGATCATCAGCTTTAAGAATTAGATGCTCAAACTGGTTGTGTAACTGGTGCATAATACCTGTCTTAGGATGGATTCAGAGATCCTACAATATGAATTAGACTGCAACCCAGTTACCATTTACCAATTTATGTGTGTTCCACTGGCTTCTAGTTTCTACCTCCTCTCTATCACAGGACACCTTTCTCTAACTGCAAGGTAAGCACGGACTAGTAAGTTCTGTCACTTGAATGGGGATTCTAGTATCAAGATTCCTAATCTTGAACACTTGTGTGGACAGGGAAGCTTTTAGTCAATTAATTGGTGACAAGGTAAAGTAATGAAGCTGCAGGCATTATCGATTATTAACTCTATGATTCAGTTGACAAATTCTTTAAAAGCTAAGAAAATGTAAGTATGTTAATGGAGAGGAAGGAAAATGTGTGTTCTGTAACTTTTTTTGCAGATTTATTTACAAATCTCCACCTACACCATGTACAAACACAATCCAGGTTAAAAGAAAAGCTGGACAAAAACTCAGATTAATCTGTAGAAAACAAATCTAACTGGTAGATTTTTTCTTCAGTTTAAGGAAACAAGATTGAGTATATTTGGTGTAAACTCTTTCAATGGCATTTTTAGTAATGATCAAAAGTGAAAATTGGGATTTACTTACTGTGTCTGAACTTAGTACTACTCTTTACGTTCATGTAAAAGGGAGAAAAGAACTTGCAGCTATTCTGCATTATGAAATGGCTCAACTGTATACGGTAATGTGCCTTGTCAAATGACAATCCAACATTTCAAGTGATTTAGAGACCTTTCTAATTGTAATTGGTAAAAATTATCAATTACAATTAGTTACTAATTGTAATCAAGGTTTACTATTTGATTTAGTTTAATTAACTAATTGTGATTGATAATTTGATAAACATAGTTGAAAAAGATATGGAGATTAAAAGATTGAGTTCATCATTAAAATAATGCCCACTCTTTTGTTAAATAGAATTTCTTTGACAGATGAATCATTTTAAACGAGTAATCACATTTAACATTCCATTAATCTGAGCTCTCAACAGAACAGAACACAACTACAACAACAACTACAACAACAAGAGCAAGCCCTTTTCCTCCATCCCAGGTCTTCAGCCTGCAGACTTCTGACTGACCTTCGGGCTTCGATCTTCAGTTTCAACCCATGGACTAGCTGGGTCTCTGAACTTCAGGCCTCGAACTTTTGACTTGCTGACTCACATATCTAGGAGGTTGTGAGCTCTCATGCCCACATGGACATCCGATCCTGGACTGGATCCCCAGGGGACTAGCAGACCCAGTGGGCCACCTGCCTGCATCCTTGCTGGTCCTTGTCCCCGTCCACAGCACTGCCAGCCCAACATAGGGATTTATCCTGAGTCATATAAATAATAAACTTAAAGAATTTTTAAAACAGGGAAACAGAAAATTGAAACAGGAACAATAGGTTTCAGAAGTTCAGTGATAATAGGGTCCTTTCAGAGAGAATTGTGTCCTTGCAGTGGACAAGGTAGGAAGACATATAGTCAAGGTAACTGTGTGAGTCTGTGGATTTTTTTGTTATGTCAGAATAATTTGTCTCCTGAGATGGAGACAGAGAAATCTAGAAAAGGGAGAGATGCTTCAGAAGTGGTCCATCATTGATGAGGGTACCCTGGATTTGCCTATCGATTTGCCTATCACACCAACAGGTCAACAGAGGATGCCATCTCCACAGCACTTCACTCTGCCCTGACCCACCTGGCAGCTCTTATGACAGAATGCTGTTCATTGACTTTAGTTCGGCATTCAATACTGTGATCCTCTCCAAGCTGATCACCAAACTTCGCCAGCTTGGTGTCAGCTCATCCCTCTGCAATTGGACCTTGGACTTTCTGACTAACAAACCCCAATCAGTTAAGTTAGACAACCTCTCCTCCTGCACTCTCACCCTGAACACAGGCGTGCCTCAAGGCTGTGTGCTGAGCCCTCTTCTGTACTCCCTTTTCACTGATGACTGTGTTCCTGTACATGGTTCTAACTCCATAATCAAGTTCGCAGATGACACCATGGTGGTTGGTCTGATCAGAGGGGATGACGAGATGGCCTACAGGGACGAGGTCCAGCACCTGGCCACGTGGTGTGCCGACAACAACCTGGCCCTTAACACCCCAGAAGACCAAGGAGATCATTGTGGACTTCAGGCATGCCAGGAGTCACACTCACGTCCCCAGCTACATCAACGGAGCTGTAGTGGAGCGTGTATCAAGCTTCAAATTCCTTGGTGTCCACATTTCCGAGGATCTCACCTGGTCCCTGAACTCCTCCATCCTGATCAAAAAGGCGTAACAGTGCCTTTATTTCCTGTGGAGCATCAAGAAAGCTCACCTCTGTCCCAGGATACTGACGGACTTTTACCGCTGTACCATTGAGAGCATACTCACCAACTGCAGCTCAGTGTGGTATGGCAATTGTCCCGTATCGGACCGTAAAGCACTCCAGCATGTGGTGGAAACTGCCCAGCGGATTATCGGCACCCAATTGCCCACCATTGAGAATATCTACCATAAACGCTGCCTGGGCAGGGCGAAAAGCATTCTCAAGGATGCATCTCACCCTAACCATGGACTTTTTACTCTCCTCCCATCCGGTAGGCGCTACAGGAGCCTCCGTTCCCGCACCAGCAGGCACAGGAAGAGCTTCTTCCCTGAGGCTGTGACACTGCTGAACCTCATATCACAGCGCTAAGCAGTATTGCATCCGTATTGTACTGTCTCAGTACTTTTATATTTGTGTGCTGTAGCACTTACTTTTTATTCACAGTTATTTTGTAAATAATTCTTTGCATTTCTGGTCAGATGCTAACTGCATTTCATTGGCTTTGTATCTGTACTCGGCACAATGACAATAAAGTTGAATATAATCTAATCTAATTGAAGTGAATTTGAGAGTGGGGTGGAAGTTGGTGGCAAGGTGGTAAAAAGGATGATCTTCGAAACTGAAGATCGAAGCCCAAAGGTCAGTCAGAAGTCTGCAGGCTGAAGCCCTGGGAGGGAAGAAAAGGGCTCGCTTTTGTTGTTGTAGTTGTGTTGTGTTCTGTTGAAAGCTCAGATTAATGGAATGTTAAATGTGATTACTCATTTAAAATGATACATCTGTCAAAGAAATTCTACTTAACAAAAGAGTGGGCATTATTTTAATGATGAACTCAATCTTTTAACCTCCATACCTTTTTCAACTATGTTTATCAAATTACCAATTACAATTAGTTAATTAAACTAAATTAAATAGTAAACCTTGATTACAATTAGTAACTAATTGTAATTGATCATTTTTACCAATTACAGTTAGAAAGGTCTCTAAATCACTTGAAATGACGAATTGTCATTTGACAAGGCACATTACTGTATACAGTTGAGCCATTTCATAATGCAGAATAGCTGGCAAGTTTTACAAGGATGTTGCCGGGACTTGAGAAACTCTGTTACAGAGAAAGGTTGAATAGGTTAGGACTTTATTCCCTGGAGCGTAGAAGAATGAGGGGAGATTTGATAGAGGTATATAAAATTATGATGGGTATAGATAGAGTGAATGCAAGCAGGCTTTTTCCACTGAGGCAAGGGGAGAAAAAAACCAGAGGACATGGGTTAAGGGTGAAGGAGGAAAGGTTTAAAGGGAACATGGGGGGGGGGCCTTCTTCACACAGAGAGTGATGGGAGTGTGAAATGAGCTGCCAGATGAAGTGGTAAATGCAGACTCACTTTCAACATATAAGAAAAACTTGGACAGGTATATAGATGGAGGCGTATGGTCCAGGTGCAGGTCAGTGGGACTAGGCAGAAAAATGGTTCGGCACAGCCAAGAAGGGCCAAAAGGCCTGTTTCTTGCGCTTTAATGTTCTATGGTACTATGATTCTATGAGTTGAACATGAGTGCAGTTGCTAATATAATAACCATATAACCATATAACAATTACAGCACGGAAACAGGCCATCTCGGCCCTTCTAGTCCGTGCCGAACTCTTAATGTAAACTTAGTCCCACCGACCTGTACTCATCCCATAACCCTCCATTCCTTTCCTGTCCATATATCTATCCAATTTAACTTTAAATGACAACATCGAATCTGCCTCAACCACTTCTGCTGGAAGCTCGTTCCACACAGCTACCACTCTCTGAGTAAAGAAGTTCCCCCTCATGTTACCCCTAAACTTTTGCCCTTTAACTTTCAACTCATGTCCTCTAGTTTGAATCTCCCCCTCTCTCAACGGAAAAAGCCTATCCATGTCAACTCTATCTATCCCCCTCATAATTTTAAATACCTCTATCAAGTCCCCCCTCAACCTTCTACGCTCCAAAGAATAAAGACCTAACTTGTTCAACCTTTCTCTGTAACTTAGGAGATGAAACCCAGGCAACATTTTAGTAAATCTCCTCTGCACTCTCTCAATTTTATTGACATCTTTCCTATAATTCAGTGACCAGAACTGTACATAATGGAGAAAGAGTTGGGGAGTGGTATCAGAAACATTGGAACAGGAGCTGTACCACATAACCAATGAAAAGACAGCTATACTGTAGCTAGGACCTATACAGGTTCCCTTAGGCACCTCTGTTCCTACCTTTGATTTGTAGGAAGAGAGGAAAAATCAAAAGAGTAAGAACACCTCTGCCAGGGGATGAGAATGTAAGTAGAAAGAAACTGGAAACAGTCCTATCTTTGTTGCTGAAAGGCTTTAAGGCCTTCCTGATGGGATAGAGATGTATTAAGACTCAGCGAACAGAATGAAGATAGGGCATTGTGGACCAGGAAATCAGAAGTTATCAAAATAGAAGAGGGCGTGGTAGGTGTCGATGGAAACGGAATGGAAAAGGAAGACAATGTCTGAGGGGATGGTTCAGTAGGTTTTCCATAACGGTCCTGCTCAGAGATGTATCAGGTTAGAGGGTATGGAGTGGAGAACTGTTGTGATAAAATCTGTGATGGTACGGCAGATGTGGCCTGCTGGGGTCCTGGTCCAGGGTGAGGTAGGAGAAGATATCTGAGCATTTCCATAAACACAAGAGATCCTGCAGATGCTGAAAATCCAGAGCAATACACAGAATGCTGGTGGAACTCAGCAGGTCAGGCAGCATCTATAGACATGAATAAACTGTCAATGTTTCAGGCCGAGACCCTTCTTCAGGACCAGAAACGAAGAGGAAAGAAGTCAGAATAAGAAGGTGGATGGAGGGGAGGGGCAAGCTGGAAGATGAAGCCAGGTGGGTGGGGGAGGTGGCATGAAGTAAGAAGCTGGGAGGTGATAGTCAGGTGAGGAGAAGAAGTAGGAGGCCGGAGTGGGGAAATAAAGAAAGGGGAGGGGAGAAATTACTAGTAGTTAGAGAAATCACTGTCCATGCCTTCAGGTTTGAGGCTAGCTAGATGGAATATGAAGTGTTTCTCCTCCAACCTAAGAGTGGCCTCATCATGCCAGAAGAGAAGGTGATAGACCAACATATCAGAACAGGAATCGGGATAAGAATTGAAATGGTTGGCCACAGGGAGATTCCACTTTCTGTGGATGGAGCTGAGGTGCTTGACAAAGTGGTCCCCCAGTCTACATCAGATCACACCAATGTAGAAGGAGCTGCTCCAAGACCACTGGATACAATACCCCAACAGATCTGCAAGTTAAGTGTTGTCTCACCTGGAAGGACTGTTCAGGGTCCTGAACGGAACTGAGGAAGGAGGTAAGTGAATGGGCAGATGTGGCACTTTAGCTTGTGGAGATTGATGTGTTGGGTGTGGAGGCTCTTACGGAGGTGTGTGAGGACAAGAGGAACTCTATCCCTGTTAAGGCAATGAGAGGATGGGGTGAGTGCAGGTGTCCAGAAAATGGAGTAGATGCTGGTGAGGGAAACATCAATGGTGGAGGAAGGGAATCCCTTTTCTTTGAAGAGGGAGGACATCTCTGGTGTCCTGGAAAAGGAGACCTCATCCTGGAAGCAGATACGGTGAAGACGAAGGAACTGAGAAAAGGGAATGTGAAGTGGAAATCAAGATAACCGGTGGAGTTGGTGGATTTATAAAAGATAGAAGTAGACAGTTTATCTCCAGTGACGGAGACAGGGAGATCAAGAAAGGAGAGGGGTGTTGGAGATTTGCCATCTGGCCTGTGCAAAGTAAAGTGAGTTCATTGGACTACAGCACCATTGCCCTTGCCTGTGGGTTTGATGACCGGGTTGGTCTTTATCTAATACGAGCAGAGCTGCAAGTTCAAATGTGGTGAAGTTGTGAAGAAGAGTGGACGAGGGGTGTGGAGAAGTAGAGGTGGTTAATATCATAATGGCAGTTGGAAATGTGAAAGTCAAGAGAGGGTAAAAGGTCCATTGGGGAAGTCCAAGAACGAGAAGTATGTTGATGACATGAAAAGAGGTTATCAGTTGTGAGTGAAAATCCAATGAATGTCTGTTTCTGAAAAATCTATTTATGTTTGAATACTATTTTGCATGAAATAGGAATTTGCAAGTAGTTGATTTAAAGGAGATCATTTATCATCTCCCTCCAGACATGTGTTTCTTCTGAGTGGAGGTTTACTTATGACCGCTGTTAGTATGGGACCCTACACCATTCTGCTACTCATACCTGCTGTTCTCTCGGTGACGCTCTTACACGTGCTGGAGCCCAGGAGTGTTCACAAGTGGACCTTCCTCACTCAGATGACGTGGCAGACCCTCTGCCACCTTTGGCTACACTACAATGATTATTACCTTCAAGAAGCAACAGACATTAAGTAAGTGTGTAACTTTTAAATGTGTTGAAAACATCCCTAAGAAATAATTTGACTCATTATTACTACGGTATTGCTCCCACTTGGTTACATGCACAGAAACAGGCCCTTCAGCCCATCTAGTATGGACTGAACTATTATTCTGCCTAATCCCACTGAACTGTCCAGATGATAGCCCTCCATATCCCTCCCATCCATATACATATCTAAACTTCGCTTAAATGTTGAAATTGAACCCACATCTGCCACTTCCACTAGCAACTCATTCCACACTCTCACCATCCCAGTTCCCTCTCATGTTCCTTTCAAACTTTCCCCTTCCACCCTTGATCATGACTTCTATTTCTAGTGTCATACAACTTTAGTGAAAAACGCCACCTTACATTTACCTATCTATACCCTTCCTAATTTTGTATACCTCTACAAATCTCCCCCCGTTCTCCTACACTACAGGGAATAAAGTCTACCCTATTCACTCTTTGCTATAACTCCGGTCCTTGAGTCCCAGCAACATCCTTATAAATTTTCTCTGCACTCTTTCAATGTTATTAATATCTTTCCTATAGATGGATGGCCTGAAATGCACACAGTCCTCCAAGTTAGGCCTCACCGTCTTCAACATACAATCCCAACTCCTGTACTCAGTACTTCGATTTATGAAGGTCAATGTGCCAAAAGATCTATTTATGATCCTGGTCTCAACAAAAAAATGTTGTGATGCTCTGTTGGTCTGTTGAAAGAATGGTTAATAATTGAGGTTGAATTATTCAGGGGGGTGAGAACCATATTGCCAGCAAACAGAGGTTGTTAAGACCTCAGACAAATTCAGCAATCAGAAGGTTGAGCGCAGTGGGACTAATGTTCTGAGTTGCATATATTTCAATGCAAGAAGTATTGTAGAGGTGGCTGAGGGCATGGATCAACATGAGAAATTACGATATTGTAGCCATCATTGAGACTTGGTTGCAATAGAGACAGGACTGGCAGCTCAGTGTTCCAGAGTTCTGTTGTTTCAGACATGACAGAGTGGGACAGATTAAAAGGGGGACGGGTAGTTTTACTAGTCAGGGAAAACATCACAGCAGTGCTTACTCAGGACAGACTGAAGAACTCGTCTAGTGAGGCTTTATGAGTAGAACTGAAGAATAAGAAAGGTATGAGCACATTAATGGGGTTACATCACAGACTACCCAGCAGTCCACAGGATTTAGAGAAGAAAATTTGATTCCGTGATTGCAAGAAACACAAGGTTGTGAAAGTAGGTAATTTTAACTTTCCACATATTGACTGAAACTCCCATACTGTAAAAGGTCTAGAGGGGATAGAATTTGTCAGACGTGTTCAAGAAAGTTTCCTTAATCACTACATAGAGGTCCCAATGAGAGAGTAGGCAATACTTGATTTCTTATTAGGGAATGAGGCAGGGCAGGTGACAGAAGTTTGTGTGCAGAAACACTTTGCGTCTCGCACAAAATATAAAAATGGATAGTAAATGTTTTTAGAATTATATAAAGTGGAAAAGGGTGGCTAAAGTGAACTTGGGTCCCTTGGAGGGCGAGAACTGGAATTGATATTGGGTAATGAGGAAATGGCAGAGGCTTTAAATAACTATTTTATGTTGGTCTTCATGGTGGAGGACATGTCTAACATGCCAAAGAGAGATGTAATGGATGCGATGGCAGGTGAGGACCTCAATACAATAGCTATCACTAAAGAGCTAGTGCTGAGCAACTTGTGGGCCGGAAGATAGATAAGTCCCCTGGTCCTGGTGGAATGCATTCCAGGGTGCTGAAAGTAATGACAGAGTTATAATAGAGGCTTTGGTGACAACTTACCAAAATTCTCTGAACTCTGGGCAGGTCCCAGCAGATTTGAAGATGGCAAATGTCATGCCACTGTTCAAAAAAGGAAGTAGGCAAAAGGCAGGTAACTATAGGCCAGTTAGTTTATCATCTGTAGTTGGGAAAATGCTTGAAGCTATCATTAAAGAAGAAATAGCAAGGCACCTGGAAAGAAATGGATCCATCAGGCTGACACAGCATGGATTCAGCAAAGGCAGGTCCCGTTTGACAAACTTTCTGGAGTTCTTTGAGGATATAATGAGCGCAGTGGATAGAGAGGAACAGATGGAAGTTATGTACCTGGATTTCCAGAAGGCATTCAATAAGGTGCTGCATAAAAGACTTATCCATAAGATAAGAATGCATAAAATTGGGGTGATATATTAGCATGGATAGAGGATTGGTTAGCTAATAGAAAGCAGAGAGTTGGTCTACATGGGTGTTACTCTGGTTGACAGTTAGTGGTGAGCGGTGTGCCACAGGGGTTGATGTTGGGCCCGCAACTGTTCACGATCTCGAAAAGTGAGCTGGGTGTACATTATCTGAGTTTGCTGATGACAGTAAATTGAGTGGAAAAGCAAATTGTGCAGAAAATACGGAGAGTCTGCAGAGAGATATAGATAGGTTAAGTGAGTGGGCAAGAGTCTAGCAGATGGAGTACAATGTTGGTAAATCTGAATTTATCCAATTTGGAAGGAAAAATTAAAGAACAGATTATTATTTAAATGGTAAAAATACTGCAACACGCTGCTGTGCAGAGGGACTTGGAGTGCTTGTGCATGAATCACAAAACGTTAGTTTGCAGATGCAGCAGGCTGTCAAGAAGGCAAATGGCGTCCTGACGAAGGGTCTCAGCCTGAAACGTCGACTGCGCCTCTTCCTATAGATGCTGCTTGGCCTGCTGTGTTCACCAGCAACTTTGATGTGTGTTGCTTGAATTTCCAGCATCTGCAGAATTCCTGTTGTTAAGGCAAATGGAATATTGGTCTTCATTGCTAGAGGGACTGAATTGAAGAGCAGGAAGGTTATGCTGCAATTCTACAGGGTACTGGTGAGGCTGCACCTGGAGTACTACATGCAGTTCAGGTCTCCATACTTGAGGAAGGATATACTGGCTTTGGAGTCAGTACAGAGGGGGTTCACCAGGTTGATTCCAGAGGATAAGGGGGTCAGATTATGAGGAGAGATTGAGTCGCCTGGGACTGTACTCACTGGAATTCAGAAGAATGAGAGCAGATCTTATACAAACCTATAAAATTATGAAAGGGATAGTTAAGATAGAGGCAGGAAAGTTGTTTCCACTGGTTCGTGAGACTAGAAAGGCCAAATCTGATGGTATCTGGCAAATGTCATATATATTAATGATCTGGATGATGGGGTGGTAAATTGGATTAGTAAGTATGCAGATGATACTAAGACAGGTGGTGTGTGGATAATGAAGTAGGTTTTCAAAGCCTGCAGAGAGATTTAGGCCAGTTAGAAGAGTGGGCTGAAAGATGGCAGATGGAGTTTAATGCTGAAAAATGTGAGGTGCTACATTTTGGTAGGACTAATCAAATTAGGACGTACATGGTAAATGGTAGGGCATTGAAGAACGCTGTAGAACAGAGGGATCTAGGAATAATGGTGCATAGTTCTCTGAAGGTGGAATCTCATGTGAATAGGGTGGTGAAGAAAGCTTTTGGTATGCTGGCCTTTATTAATCAGAACATTGAGTATAAGAGTTGGGATGTAATGTTGAAATTGTATAAGGCATTGGTAAGGCAAATTTGGAGTATTGTGTACAGTTCTGGTCACCGCATTATAGGAAAGATGTCAATAAAATTGAGAGAGTACAGAGGAGGTTTACTAAAATGTTGCCTGGGTTTCATCTCCTAAGTTACAGAGAAAGGTTGAACAAGTTAGGTCTTTATCCTTTGGAGCGTAGGAGGTTGAGGGGGGACTTGATAGAGGTGTTTAAAATTATGAGGGGGATAGGTAGAGTTGACGTGGATAGGCTTTTTCCATTGAGAGTGGGGGAGATTCAAACAAGAGGACGTGAGTTGAGAGTTAAAGGGCAAAAGTTTAGGGGTAACATGAGGGGAAACTTCTTTACTCAGAGAGTGGTAGCTGTGTGGAACGAGCTTCCAGCAGAAGTGGTTGAGGCAGGTTCGATGTTGTCGTTTAAAGTTAAATTGGATAGATATATGGACAGGAAAGGAATGGAGGGTTATGGGCTGAGTGCAGGTTGATGGGACTAGGTGAGAGTAAGAGTTCAGAATGGACTAGAAAGGACAAGATGGCCTGTTTCTGTCCTGTGATTGTTAT
Organism: Mobula hypostoma; assembly: GCF_963921235.1. Taxonomy (NCBI): domain Eukaryota; kingdom Metazoa; phylum Chordata; class Chondrichthyes; order Myliobatiformes; family Myliobatidae; genus Mobula; species Mobula hypostoma. The sequence continues at coordinate 72,125,236 of NC_086112.1, read as the reverse complement.
ATGGTTATGTAGTTATATGTGGATTGGGATAGGATGTTTTCTGGCAAACGAGTACTTGGTAAGTGGGAGGTCTTGAAGAGTGAAATTTTGAGAGTACAAACCTTGTATGTGCTTGTCAGAATGACAGGCAAAGGTAAATGAATTAGGAAACCTTGGTTTTTGAGAGATATTGAGACCCTGATTAAGAAAAAAAAGGAGGTGCATTGGAGATACAGACAGGTAGGAACAAACGAGGTGCTTATGGAGTGTAAGAAATGCAAGAGAACACTTCAGAAAGAAATCAGGAAGGCTAAAAGAAAACATGAGGTTGCCCTAGCAGACAAGATGAAGGAGAATCCTAAGGGATTCTAATATTACGTTAAAGAGCAAAAGGATTGCAAGGGCCAAAACCAGTCCTCTGGAAGATCAGAATGTTAGTTTTTGCGTGGAGCCAAAAGATGGGGGAAATGTTAAATGGGATTTTTTGCATCTGTATTCACTTGGGAGATGGGCAGAGAGCCTGTAGAAGTGAGGGAACAGAGCAGCAGAGTCTTGGACCCTATACGATTACAGAGGAGGAGATGTTTGCTGTCCTGAGATAAATCAGGGTGGACACATCCCCAGGGTCTGACAAGGTGTTCCTTTGGACCCTGAGGGAAGCAAGTTCAGAAATTGCAAAGGACCTAGCAGAGGTTTTTAAATCATCCTTCGAGACAGATTAGATAACAGCTAATGTTGTTCCACTATTTAAAAAATGTTTTAAGAATAAAACAGGAAATTATAGACCAGTGAGCCTGACATCAGTGGTAGGAAAATTAGTGGAAGGTATTTTTAAGGACCAGATATATGAGTAGTTGGATAGTCATCGACAGATTAGGGATTGTCAGCATGGTATTGTTTGTGGTAGGTCATGTCTATCCAATTTTATGGAGTTTTTCAAGGAAGTTACCAGGAAATTTGACTATGTCAAGGTAGTAGTCACTGTCTTTATGGATTTCAGCAAGGCATTTGACAAGGTATGGCATAGAAGTTGGTCAAGAAAGTTCTTTTGCTTCATATTCAAGATGAGGTAATACATTGGATTAGATATTTACTTTGTGGAAGGAGCCAGGGAGTGGTAGTAGATGGTTGCCTCTCTGACTGGAGGCCTGTGACTAGCGGTGTGCCGTAGGGATTGATGCTGGGTGCATTGTTGTTTGTCATCTATATCAATGATCTGGATGATAATGTGGTAAACTGAATGAGCGAATCTGTTTGTATTGTGCAGAGTATTGTGTGAAGTTTTGGTCACCTACCTACAGGAAGGATGTAAATAAGGTTGAAAGAGTCCAGAGAAAATTTACAAAGATGTTGCTGGGACAGAAGGGCCTGAGTTATAAAGAAAGATTGAGTGGATTGAGTGGATTGAGTGGATTTATTCTCTAGATCATAGAAGACTGAGGGGAGAATTGAAGGAGATGTACAAAATGATGAGGGGTATAAGTAAGGTAAATGCAAGCAGGCTTTATCCACTGAGGTTGGTTGGGAGTACAACCAGAGATCATGGTGAAGGGTGACATGTTTAAGTGGAACATGAAGGGAAACTTCTTCACTCAGGGGTGGTGGGAGTGCAGAACGAGCTGCCAGCACAAGTGGTGCATGCGAGCTTGATTCCAACGTTTAAGAGAAGTTTGGATAAGTGCATGGATAGTAGGAGTATGGAGGGCTATGGTACAGGTCAATGGGATTAAGCAGTTTAAATGGTTTGGCATGGACTAGACGGGCTGAAGGGCCCTTTTCTTTGCTGTAGTTTTTTCTATGACTATTAATATCTCCAAGATGAAGGGAGAAGCTGGGAATGAGATCATCTAATCAATGGGTAAATGGGGACAAATAGAACTGAGCATTGCTTGCTAAATGGAAGGCAAATTCAGAATTCTGAGGTTCAAAGGCCTAGTGCAGGATTTACTAAAGGTTAAATTGCAAATTGTGACTACAATAAAGAAGGCAAATCCAATGTTGGCATTCATTTTGAGAGGACTGGAATATAAAAGCGGGAATGTAATACTGAGGCCTTATTCGGAGAAGGAATTCTGAGAGTCGGAGCGGGAGTGCAGAGGAAGCCTTTTTTGAATTTTTCGGTTTTTTTCGTTGGCGTTGAGAGTGGCAGGACTGTGCAGGTGCGTGATGTCGGGGAGTGAAGCGCGGAAGATTTAAAAGGAACACAGCCTTATACAGCGGGCAGCGTAGTTTGTGGGCTGCAGAGTGAGCCGGGAGCAGAGTGAAGGCTTAAGGGCTTTGGCTCAATGGGCTTAGGCAGAAACGGGAGAGGCAAGGAAGGTTTGGTATTCATTTTTTGTTGTTATTTGAGGAGAGGGGCAGTATGCATGTGAGGGCAGCTTGTTGTTCTCAGTGCCGGATGTGGGAGGTCCCGGAGTCTCCCAGCCTCCCGGACGTCCACATCTGCACCAGGTGCGCCGAGCTGCAGCTCCTAAGGGACCGTGTTAGGGAACTGGAGCTGCAGCTCGATGACCTTCGTCTGGTCAGGGAGAGTAAGGAGTTGATAGAGAGGAGTTACAGGCAAGTGGTCACACTGGGGCCACGGGAGGCAGACAAGTGGGTCACAGTTAGTAGGGGGAATAGGAAGAGTCAGGTAATAGAGAGTACCCCGGTGGCTGTGCCCCTTGACAATAAGTACTCCTGTTTGAGTACTGTTGGGGGGGGGGACAGCTTACCTGGGGGAAGCAACACTGGCCGTGCCTCTGGCACAGAGTCTGGCCCTGTAGCTAAGAAGGGTAGGGAATGGAGGAGGAGGGCAGTAGTAATAGGGGACTCGATAGTTAGGGGGTCAGATAGACGATTCTGTGGGCATAGTCCGGAGACCCAGATGGTAGTTTGCCTGCCTGGTGCCAAGGTCCGGGATGTTTCTGATCACAGCCAAGAGATCTTGAAATGGGAGGGAGAGGAGCCAGAGGTCGTGGTACATATAGGTACCAATGACATAGGGTGGAAAAGGGAAGAGATCCTGAAAGAAGAATATAGGTAGTTAGGAAGGGAGTTGAGAAAAAGGACTGCAAAGGTAGTAATCTCGGGATTAATACCTGTGCCACGCGACAGTGAGAGTAGGAATGCAATGAGGTGGAGGATAAATGTGTGGCTGAGGGATTGGAGCAGGGGGCAGGGATTCAAGTTTCTGGATCATTGGGACCTCTTTTGGCACAGGTGTGACCTGTACAAAAAGGACGGGTTACACTTGAATCTTAGGGGGACCAATATCCTGGCGGGGAGATTTGTGAAGGCTGCTGAGGTGACTTTAAACTAGAATGGTTGGGGGGAGGGAATCAAGTTAGAAAGACTAGGAGAGAGGAGGTTAGTTCTCAAATAGAGAAAGCTAGTAGACAGTGTGTGAGGGAGGATAGGCAGGGGACAGAGATCAGGAGCATTCAGACCAAAGATGTAGGGGAGAAGGAAGAAAAAGATAACAAAGTTGTTTGCTCCATAAAGGATAAACAAAGAGTAGGAGGCGGAGAGTTTCTTAAATGCATCTATTTTAATGCTAGGAGCATTGTAAGAAAGGTGGATGAGCTTAGAGCATGGATTGATACCTGGAAATATGATATTGTAGCTATTAGTGAAACATGATCGCAGAAGGGGTGTGATTGGTAACTAAATATTCCAGGATTTTGTTGCTTCAGGTGTGATAGAATAGGAGGGGCAAGAGGGGGAGGTGTTGCATTGTTTGTCAGATATTATATAACGGCGGTGCTCTGGCAGGATAGATTAGTGGACTCGTCCAGGGAGGCTATTTGGGTGGAATTGAGGAATGGGAAAGGTGTAGTGATGCTTATAGGGGTGTATTATAGACCACCTAATGGGGACCGAGAACTGGAGGAGCAAATTTGTAAGGAGATTGCAGATATTTGTAGTAAACGCAAGGTTGTGATTGTGGGAGATTTTAATTTTCCACACATAGACTGGGAAGCCCATTCTGTAAAAGGGCTGGATGGTTTGGAGTTTGTCAAATGTGTGTAAGATAGTTTTTTGGAGCAATACATAGAGGTACCAACTAGAGAAGGGGCAGTGTTGGATCTCCTGTTAGGGAATGAGATAGGTCAGGTGACGGAGGTATGTGTTGGGGAGCACTTCGGGTCCAGTGATCACAATACCATTAGTTTCAGTGTAATTATGGAGAAGGATAGAACTGGACCTAGGATTGAGATTTTTGATTGGAGAAAGGCTAACTTTGAGGAGATGCAAAAGGATTTAGAAGGAGTAGATTGAGACAATTTGTTTTTTGGGAAGATGTAATAGAGAAATGGAGGTCATTTAAAGGTGAAATGTTGAGGGTACAGGATCTTTATGTTCCTGTTAGGTTGAAAGGAAAGGTTAAAAGTTTGAGAGAGCCATGGTTTTCAAGGGGTATTGGAAACTTGGTTCGGAAAAAGAGAGGGATCTTCAATAAATATAGGCAGCTTGTTAGTTAATGAGGTGCTCGACGAATATAAAGAATGTAAAAAGAATCTTAAGAAATAAATTAGAAAAGCTAGAAGAAGATATAGGCTGTTTGGAAAGTAAGGTGAAAATAAATCCAAAGGGTTTCTACAGTTATATTAATAGCAAAAGGATAGTGAGGGATAAAATTGGTCCCTTAGAGAATCAGAGTGGGCACCTATGTGCGGAGCCAAAAGAGATGGGGGAGACTTTGAACAATTTCTTTTCTTCGGTATTCACTAAGGAGAAGGATATTGAATTGTGTAAGGTAAAGGAAACAAGAAGGGTAGTTATGGAAAGTATGACGATTAAAGAAGAGGAAGTACTGGCACTTTTAAGGATACAAAAGTGGATCATTCTCTGGGTCCAGACAAGTTATTCCCTAGGACCTTGAGGGAAGTTAGTGTGGAAATAGCAGGGGCTCTGACAGAAATATTTCAAATGTCATTAGAAACGGGGATGGTGCCGGAGGATTGGCGTATTGCTCATGTGGTTCCATTGTTTAAAAAGGGTTCTAAGAGTAAACCTAGCAATTATCGGCCTGTGAGTTTGATGTCAGTGGTGGGTAAATTGATAGAAAATATTCTTAGAGATGGTATATATAATTATCTAGATAGCCAGGGTCTGATTAGGAACAGTCAACATGGATTTGTGCGTGGAAGGTCATGTTTGACAAATCTTATTGAATTTTTTGATGAAGTTACTAGGAAAGTTGACGAGAGTAAAGCAGTGGATGTTGTCTATATGGACAAGGCCTTTGACAAGGTTCCACATGAAAGGTTAGTTAGGAAGGTTCAATCGTTAGGCATCAATATCGAAATAGTAAAATGGATTCAGCAGTGGCTGAATGGGAGGTGCCAGAGAGTAGTCGTGGATAACTGTGTGTCAGATTGGAAGACGGTGTGTAGTGGTGTGCCTCAGGGATCTGTACTGGGTCCGGTGTTGTTTGTCATATATACTAATGATCTGGATGATGGGGTGGTAAATTAGATTAGTAAGTATGCAGATGATACTAAGATAGGTGGCGTTGTGGATAATGAAGTAGGTTTTCAAAGCTTGCAGAGAGATTTAGGCCAGTTAGAAGAGTGGGCTGAAAGATGGCAGATGGAGTTTAATGCTGAAAAATGTGAGGTGCTACATTTTGGTAGGACTAATCAAAATAGGACATACATGGTAAATGGTAGGGCATTGAAGAATGCAGTAGAACAGAGGGATCTAGGAATAATGGTGCCTAGTTCCCTGAAGGTGGAATCTCACGTGGATAGGGTAGTGAAGAAAGCTTTTGGTATGCTGGCCTTTATAAATCAGAGCACTGAGTATAGGAGTTGGGATGTAATGTTGAAATTGTACAAGGCATTGGTGAGGCCAAATTTGGAGTATTGTGTACAGTTCTGGTCACCGAATTGTAGGAAAGATGTCAATAAAATTGAGAGAGTACAGAGGAGGTTTACTAAAATGTTGCCTGGGTTTCATCTCCTAAGTTACAGAGAAAGGTTGAACAAGTTAGGTCTTTATTCTTATTGGAGCGTAGAATGTTGAGGAGGGACTTGATAGGGGTGTTTAAAATTATGAGGGGGATTGATAGAGTTGATGTGGATAGGCTTTTTCCATTGAGAATGGGGGAGATTCAAACAAGAGGACATGAGTTGAGAGTTAAAGGGCAAAAGTTTAGGGGTAACATGAGGGGGAACTTCTTTACTCAGAGAGTGGTAGCTGTGTGGAACGAGCTTCCAGCAGAAGTGGTTGAGGCAGGTTCGATGTTGTCATTTAAAGTTACATTGGATAGATATATGGACAGGAAAGGAATGGAGGGTTATGGGCCGAGTGCAGGTCGGTGGGACTAGGTGAGAGTATGAGTTCGGCACGGACTAGAAGGGCCGAGATGGCCTGTTTCCGTGCTGTAATTGTTATATGTTTTATGTTATATGTGGGCATGTGGCCAAGTGGTTAAGGCATTGGACTAGCGACCTGAAGGTCATGAGTTCGAGCCCCAGCCGAGGCAATGTGTTGTGTCCTTGAGAAAAGCACTTAATCACACATTGCTCTGCAACGACACCGGTGCCAAGCTGTATGGGTCCTAATGCCCTTCCCTTGGACAACATTGGTGTTGTGGAGAGGGGAGACTTGCAGCATGGGCGAGTGCTGGTCTTCCATACAAGCTTGCCCAGGCTTGCACCCTGGAGAGTGAAGACTTTCCAGGTGCAGATCCATGGTCTCGCAAGACTAACGGATACCTTTTTTTATATGTTATAAGGTGTTGGTCAGACTGCATTTGGAGTATTGTGAGCAGTTTTGTGCTCCATATCTGAGATAGAACATGTTGAGTTTGGAGAGGTTGACAAGAATGATCCTGCAAATGAAAGGTCTAATGTATGAGGAGCATTTGATGGCTCTCGGTCTGTACTCGCTGGGGTTTAGAAGAATGTGTGTGTGTGTGTGTGTGTGTGGGCGGGGGGGGGAGCGGTTCTTATTCAAATCTACCAAATATTGAAAAGCCTAGAGTGAATGTAGAGAGGATGATTCCAATATTGATAGTTTCTAGGATCAGAGGGCACAGCCTCAAAATAGAATGTCATCCATTTAGAACAGAAATGAGGAAGTATTTCTTTTGGCCAGAAAGTGGTGAATCTGTGGAATTTATTGTCACAGATAGCTGTGGAGGTCAACTCATTGGGTGTATTTAAAGTGGAGGTTTATTGGGAAGGACATCAAAAGTTATGGGGGTAAGGTAGGAGAATAGAGTTGAGAGAGAAAATCAACCATCATCAAAGGGCAGCAAAGACTCGATGGGCTGAATAACCAAGTTGTGCTGGTCTTACCAATGACGCCACTTTCAAGGAATTAAGGATCCCTCTGTTCTACCACATTCTTCATGTGCCCTACCATTCATGTTTAAGTCTACTTTAGGGTGTCCTCCCAAAAGTATATCATATCACATGTGTCTGCATTAACTTCTATCTGTAATGGAATCTGTTCATTTGCCTCTGCAGCTCTCCTTTGTTTCTTTCGTTTTACATTCAGTGCTTTCATGTTTACTTCTAACTCAGCTTTATCTTAGCGACTGGGTACCTGATTGGATCCTCTGTGCAGACAAAGATTTTTAAAGGCCTTGCAATGCCTGTGTTGCTTGATGGAGGTCAATATTGTTCCAGGGTTGTGAGAGATTATCTCTTCATGCCCTGACCAATCAAAAATCTATCAACCTTTGTCTTAAATATACATATAGACTTGGCCACCACGGCTGCCTATGGCAAAGAACTCTACAGATTCACTTCCTCTGGCTAAAGAAATTCCTCCTCATCTCCGTTCTAAAAGGACTCCCTTCTATTCTAAGGCTGTGTCCTCTAGTCTTAGACTCTCCCACCATAGGAAACATCCTCTCCAAATCCACTCTATCAAGGCTTTCTACCATTCAATAGGTTTCAATGAGGTCACCCCCCGCCCCCCCCCTCCATTCTTCTGAATTCTTGTGAATACAGGACAGGACCAGAGCCATCAAATGCTCTTCATATGTCAAGCCATTTAATCCTGGAATCACTTTTGTGAACCTCTTTTGAACTCTCTCCAGTTTCAGCACATCCTTTCTAAGATAGTTCATCTGTGACTAAACACATCGATGAAGGAAGAGCAGTAGATGTGGTGTATATGGATTTCAGCAAGGCATTTGATAAGGTACCCCATGCAAGGCTTATTGAGAAAATAAGGAGGCATGGGATCCAAGGGGACATTGCTTTGTGGATCCAGAACTGGCTTCCCCACAGAAGGCAAAGAGTGGTTGTAGACGGGTCATATTCTGCATGGAGGTCGGTCACCAGTGGTGTGCCTCAGGGATCTGTTCTGAGACCCCTACTCTTCGTGATTTTTATAAATGACCTCGATGAGGAAGTGGAGGGATGGGTTAGTAAGTTTGCTGATGACATAAATGTTGGGGGTGTTGTGGATAGGGTGGAGAGCTATCCGAGGTTACACTAGGACATTGATAGGATGCAAAACTGGGCTGAGAAGTGGCAGATGGAGTTCAACCCAGATAAGTGTGAAGTGGTTTATTTTGGTAGGTCAAATATGATGGCAGAATATAGTATTAATGATAAGACTCTTGGCAGTGTGGAGGATCAGAGGGATCTTGGGGTCCGAGTCCATAGGACACTCAAAGCAGCTGCGCAGGTTGACTCTGTGGTTAAGAAGGCATACGGTGTATTGGCCTTCATTAATCGTGGAACTGAACTTAGGAGCCAAGAGGTAATGTTGCAGCTATGTAGGACCCTGGTCAGACCCCACTTGGAGTACTGTGCTCAGTTCTGGTCATCTCACTACAGGAAGGATGTAGAAACCATAGAAAGGGTGCAGAGGCAACTTACAAGGAAGTTGCCTGCATTGGGGAGCATGCCTCGGCCTTTTCTCCTTGGAGTGATGGAGGATGAGAGGTGACCTGATAGAGGTGTACGAGATCAGCAGTCCCCAACCACCAAAGCATGTGTTACCGGGCCTTTAGGAAGCGATGTGATTTGGCGATAGGCGTCAGCTGCACCTTTCCTCATTCCCTGTCACGCCCACTGATCAGCCATTACGCATGCGAAGTCATTACCTGCGCGTCATCCGTGTCAGCGCAGGAGGAAGATAAACTCCTCGAGCTTGTAAATGACGATGGGCTGAAAAGTATGTTTGACATAACATCTCTGCCGGCATTCTGGATCAAAGTCAAGGCTCAATATCCTGAGATAGCCACGGAAGCACTGAAAACGTTGCTTCCATTTACAACATCATATCACTGCAAAGCGGAGTTTTCTGCAGTGAATGCAACGAAAACTAAATTGCGGAATAGACTGGACATAAGGAACCCCCTTCGAGTATCGCTGTCTCCCATCACCCCTCGATAGGACCATCTTGTTGCAGGGAAACAAGCCCAGGGCTCCCACTGATTCAGTGATATTGGTGTGTTGCAATGATTTTATATGTTCATACAGAGAAAATATGTGCTGTGTGTTTAATATCCAAATGTTACTTAAAATGTTATGATGCTATTGACTTATAATTGATTTATCACTATATTTATGTGCTGTGTTACATAAAACCTAAAATAACACTAACATACAGTATAGTAAAAGCAGGAATGATAGGATAAATACACAGCCTATATAAAGTAGAAATAATGTATGTACAGTGTACTGTAGTTTCACTGAACGGAATCACTAAAAATGATTTGTAGAAAAAAATCGTCTCGTACATGCATGCATGCGCACGTCACACATGCGCACATAGGTGCCCGTGCAAGGCTTCATGGTCATGGTAGTCTTTCTCGGGGTAAACATGAGTGCTACTCTTGTCCGTTGGCAACCCTAACCCCACCACCCCCGCCGGTCGGCCGGTCAGCGAGAATATTGTCAATATTAAACCGGTCCGCGATGCAAAAAGGGTTGGGGACTCCTGTACAAGGTGATGAGAGGCATTGATCATGTGGATAGTCGGTGGCTTTTCCCCGGGGCTGAAATGGTTGCCACAAGAGGACACAGGTTTAAGGTGCTGGGGAGTAGGTACAGAGGAGATGTTAGGGGTAGGTTTTTTACTCAGGGATTGGTGAGTGCGTGGATTAGGTTGCCGGCAACGGTGGTGGAGGTGGATACGAAAGGGTCCTTTAAGAGACTTTTGGATAGGTACATGGAGCTTAGGAAAATAGAGGGCTATGGGGAAGTCTAGTAATTTCTAAGGTAGGGACATGTTCAGCACAACTTTGTGGGCCGAAGGGCCTGTATTGTGCTGTAGGTTTTCTATGTTTCTAAAAGGGGCCCAATCCTGCTCACAATACTCGAAGTGGTGCCTCACTATGAAACCAGATTTGAATTCAGGTCTAGATGAGATTCACACCTGTTTAAAAATTCTGCAGTGGCTCTGGACATCAATGCAATGATACTGACAAAATTTCAATGAAAGGCAACTTAATTGCACTGAATTTTAAATGTTTGTCAGTTTCACCTCATGTACCCAGTACTGGAGAAGAGACCTTTCTCCCCCTCATCCGCATATACATAGAAAGCAAGGCCTGACTTGTACAGGGGAGCTGTGTGGTGGCAAGGTATGAAAATTTGTGGGAGGAGACGGGAGCCTCGAAGTTAACAGATGGTCAGCTGATTGTTTTGAAGAAATGTTGCTGTTGGCAAGGCACTTCCTTTAAGGGACCAGTAGGGGGACAACTCCTCTTTCTGAATCTCAAGGTCCGTTCTAAACAACACTTGCATTCCATGACCAGCTCACTCCTCTTTCCCAAGCCTTAGCTAACCTGACAAGACATTGTCAGATTCCCAACTACTCGTATGGGAAAGACATGCATTAAGTTGGGCCCACGGCTAGTGCAATGCTACTACAGCCTGGGGCATTCCGGAGTTCACAGAGCAATTCCGGTGCCATTCTGTAAGATTTCTCTGTACGTTCATCCCGGGAAATGTGTGGGTTTTCCCAGGGTGATTCAGTTTCCTCTCTGTCTAAAGACATACCGCGTAGGTTAATTAGTTATTGTAATTGACCCCTGATTAGCTTCAGGTTAATCGGGGTTATGGGGTTGTTGGGACAGCTCGAAGGACCTACATTGCTCTGTATCTCTAAAATAGGTAAACCAGAATCGGGTTCAATATCACCGGCATATGTCGTGAAATTTGTTTTGCGGCAGCCGTACATTGTAATAGATAATAAAAACTAGAAATTTCATTCAGAAATATATTTTTAAAAATTAGATTTATTAAATAGCACAAAAAGAGACCAAATTAGAAAAAAAAATTGAGGAATTGTACATGGGTTCAATGTCCATTCAGAAATCAGGTGACAGAGGGGCAGAACTGTTGAGTGTGTGTCTTCAGGACCCTGTACCTCTTCCCTGATGACGACAGTGAAAAGAGGTCCTAGGTGTTGGAAGTACTCCATGAAAGGACTATTCATGTCTTAGGACATTCTAAATCACATCATAGTCAATAACGTACTTCTGATATGTGGTCATTAGAGCAAATTACAACAAGGTGAAAATGATCAGGTAATTTCTTCATAGGCATACCCTGTCATCTCTGAAATAGCTTGTTTATCCACAACCTCAGTTGCTTTTGTTTATGTTAACCAAAGCTTTAGTTTATGTTAATATATTATCTCTAATTCATGTTAATATATTATCTCTAGTTCATGTTAATATATTATCTCTAGTTCATGTTAATATATTATCTCTAGTTTATGTTAACATATAATCTCTAGTTTAAGTTAATATATATCTCTAGTTTATGTCAATATATAACCTCCAGTTGCATGAAGCCTAATTTGGTCAATGAGCTGCAGCACAGAAACCAATCCTTCAGCACAATTTGCCCATGCTGACCAAGTTGTCTAACTGAACTAGTGCCATTTTCCCATATCCCCCTTAACCTTTCTGGTCTACGTACCCATCCAAATGTCTTTTAATGTCATATTTATACCTGCCGCTACCACTTTCTCAGCCAGCTTGTTGCATCTATGCACCATCAGTAGGGCAAAAGTTGCCCCTTGGGTTACTTTTCACTATAAACATATGCCTTCTAGTTTTAGACTCCCCTACCCTCAGAAACAAGACTGATTCTTTACCTTATTTACGCCACTCATGATTTTATAAACCTTCATAGCATCACTGCTCAGCTTTCTCCACTCCAGGGAAGAAGTACTCACCTCTCCAAGCTCTCCATATGGTCCAAACGCTCTACTCTCAGCAATATACTCGTTACATGTGTAAAAGCAAGTAAGTTTTGCTATACCTCAATAAAATATTGGTTAGACCTCAAATGAAGATCTGTGTTCAGTTCAGACCTGCACACTTTTGGAATGATGACAGAACATTGGGGAGGTTAAGGCAGAAATTTGCAAAAATGCCAGGGAATGGGATTATTAAATGCAGAGAAATTGGCATGGCTCCAATTGAAGCAGAGTTTAGAAGTGAACTCAGTAAAACTGTTTAAAATTATTAATGGTTTTGACTAGTTAAAAAATTTTAAAGAGAATCAAAACAAAATGTGACAAAGTGAAACACAAACACAAGAAAATCCGCTGATGCTGGAAGTGCAAGCGACACACATACACAAAATGCTGTGGGAACTCAGTAGGCCAAACAGCATCTATGGGAAACATTTTGGGCCGAGACCCTTCACCGGGACTGAATTGTCGACTGTATATTCCTTTCCATGGATGCTGGCTGGCCTTCTAAGTTCCTCCAGCATTTTGCATGTGGCAAGACAAAACAAGTTTTACACAGCGAATTGTTTTAATTATGATTCCATCTGCTGAACCAGGTTAAAATGCAACATCCATGTGAAAAAGTGATATATACTTGAAGAGATAAATAGAGCCGTGAGGAAAGAACGAGGGTAATTAACTGAAGAACACTAAATTGCTGATGTAAGTAAGGTAGGTCAAATTGTTTCCCACATAGACTCATTCTATGATTCTCCTTGATAAGGAAGTCTACACAGGAAGCTCGTACCACAGGGACAATTTAGTACCTGGAATGTGCTTTGTTGATTTGGCGGAGAAGGGCTGGTGGCAAATATTTATTGATAGGAAGTGTCAGCATTTAATTACCCTTAAATTGAGCAGCTAACTGGTCCAATTCAGCTGGTGTCACATTGGGGATAAGTACACGTGAAATTTTCTTCACTAAAGGTCGGTGACATGGCTGGCAGAGCTGCAGCCTCATGGGTCCAGTGACCCGACTTCAATCATTGGTTAGCAGGTGCAATTGGTTATCAAGAAGGTAGAGGAATGTTGGCCATTAGAGGGAGGAGGCTCAGCAGCCCAGCTGTCCCACTCCTGCTCTTATTCATTATGCTCTTATGTCTTTCTCAGGTGAATGTTGAATTTGCATATTCTACCTATGGGTTGGCTTAAATGCTGCAACCAAACCTGCATTTACCATTTTCATTTGCAGATTGTTCCACACTCTCCACACTTGCTAAAGAAAGATATTCTCCCACAGGTTTACCTTAACCTATTTCACCCTTCACCCTAAACCTCTGACGTCTATTTCTAGTCGCTCACAACCTCAGTGAAAAAAGTCTGCTTGCACTTGCCCTATCTATGCCTCTCATAATTTTGTATGTCTCAAACAAATCTTCCCTCACTCTCCTACACTCCAGGGATTAATGGTGACAAGCAACTGAACCTTTTGGTTCAGCCTCCCATGTGGGATCTCGCCAAAGACCTTGGTAAAGTCCCTGTAGACAAAGTCCACTGTCTTTCCTTCATCAGCTTCCTGGTAACATCTGGGATCACAAAATGACCTTGGAGTGCAGGGCCAAAGTAAAAGAAGATAAGAGAAGTTATGTGCACTGAAGAATAATGGAGGAATCTGTAATTGGAGTCAGAGCCAGTGATGAACACTTTATGACAGTACTTACCAAGGAGAAGAAGTTAGAGGATAGTGAAACAGATTCAGAAATGCTAATGTGTTGGGAGATTTTGCGAATAAGGAGGAGATAGTGCAACGTCTTCTGAAAAGCATTCAAGTGGATGTGCCCAGGGTCTGAAGCATGTATCCCAAAATATTGATCAAAGCAAGTGAGGAGGCTGTTAGTGCGTTGACAGTGATCTCTCTGTTCCCTCAAGCAACTGGCACAGTCGAGGAGGACTGGAGAGTAGCAAGTGTTGTGCCTTTGCTCAGGAAAGGAAACAGGGATAATCCTGTAATTACAGGCCAGAGAGACTGACAACAGTGTCATTGGAGAGGATAATAATGAGTAAGATTTATGCATATTTGGAAAGGCATAGCCTGTTTAAGGACAGTCAGTGTGGCTTTGTGTGGGGCAGGTCATGTCTTGCAAACCTGAGATTTTTGAGGAGCTGGCAAAGGAGTTTGATAAGGGTTAGGCAGTGTTTTACATGGACTTTATTATTGTACTTGACAGGGTCCTTTATGATGTGCAGTATAAAGATGTATAAGATCCTGTAAATTGCCTGTTTGCATGCAGAGCTGGCTAGTTCATAGAAGACAGATTATAGGGGTGAAAGGCTGTTTTTCTGGCTGGAGGGCTGTGACTAGTAGTGTTTTGCAAGGATCCCTATTATTGTGATATAGTGTATTTATTTTATTTAGAGATATGCAAGTAGGTAAGGTGGCAGTGAAGGCATATGAATACTTGCCTTCATTGGCCGGGCTGTTGCATGTAGGATTAGAGGTCATGCTGCACTTACATAAAACTTTAGTCAGACTGCACATGGAATATTGTGTGCTGTTCCCATGCACCATTACTGTGGGATTGTCGAAAAGGGTGCAGTATGTGTTTCCAGGATGTTTCCTGGATGAGAAGGTCTGAGCTATAGGGTAGATAGGGTAAACTTGGTTTGTTCTCCTTCGAGCTGAGGGGAGACTATGAGAGGCATAGAAAGGGTGGAGTCAGAATCAGCTCCACGGGATAAAAATATCAAATGCCTGAAGTCAGAAGAGGGGAGGTTAAAGGTGACATGAGGGGCAAATTGTTTTTACACAAAGGGTTATAGATGCCAGGAATGGGTTACCAGTGATTGTAGTGAACCCAGTGTTTTTGTGGAGTCTTTAGATATATAAAGGGCTGGGAGGGATATGAATGATGAATAGAAGGTGGAAATTTAATATAAAGTGGCATCAAGATCAGCACAGCGTCATGGGTGAAGTGACCTGACCGGTGCTGCACTGTTGAACGTTAATCGTATCGCATCTTAACTACCTCCACTCCAGAGATACAGACCGAGACTCTACAGTCTGTCCTCGAAGCTGAAACGCTCCATCCCAGGCAACATCCTGGTAAATCTCTTCTGCACCTTCTCCAGCACAATAACATCCTTCCTATACATTGCTGACAATAACTGCACATATCTGCTGTACTCTAACTGAGATTTGTACAATGTTCTATCAATTTGGATTATAACCACCCTGCTCTCATACACAGGACCCTACTGAAGATGTGTGGCATTCTGTATGTCTACTAGCTCTGCCAGCTTCAGGAACCTTTGGACTTGTATGTCAAAGGTCTCATGTTTCTCAATAGTCCTTAATAACCTCTTGTTCATTAGAACTTCAAATTGTATCACTTCACATTTATCAGGATTAAATTCTACCTGGTATCTTCCAACTTCTTTCACAATGCAACAGATGGCTGCTCACCATCCTTCTTAAGAATGCTATGGACTCGAACCCCAAGACATTCCCGACCTTGGCACCAAAGAGGCAACATTCCATCTGGGAATCTCACTCTCAACAACAGAAACTCCTCTCTGTATGAATCCCCTATGACTGCAGCTTGTCTCTTTTCCCCCTTTCCCTTCTGATTCACGGAGTCTGACTCCATCCCAAAGATCTGACTGTTGCAGTTTACCCTGGTAGGTTACCCACCCCACAACAGTATCCATAGCAGTATATTTGTTATCGAGGGGAACTGCACTGGTTACCTAACCCCTTTGCCTATCCCGACGGTTACCCAGTTACTTGTGTCCTGTACCTTAGGTATAGCTATACCCCGTATCTCCTGTATATCAACCACTCTATCTCTCGAATAACCTGAGGATCTTTCAGTTCCAGCTCTAGTTCCTTAACGCTGCTGGTAAGAAGCTGTGACGGATTCCACTATACGGACTGTCAATCCTACTGCTCTAACTATGCAATAAGAAAAAAAGGAAAAGAATAGGAGGGAGATGGATGGAAGGGAGAGAGAAAGGAAGGAAGGAAGGAAATCTACCCTGGCCTCTGCCTCTCTAATCCAGGCCCACCCCCACAGTTGCTGCTCCACTCAAACCTAATCTTTTTATCGCCCCTTGCCAAACACCAAAAACCCAAATGATTTCAAGCTCTGTGGAAAATCCTGACCGGCCCCTCTCACTTTTTAAGTCTGGTGTATTTACTCTCCATAAGGCCACTCTTGTTGACACTAGCCACTTAATTTTGAAAATTGACATGATAGTATAGTGGTCAGTACAGTGCTTTACTGTACCAGTGACCTGGGTTCTAATCCCCCCACTGTTTGTAAGGTCTCTGTTTCTCCCACAGTCCAAAGACGTACTGATTTATAGGTTAATTGTTCATTGTAAAAAATTGTCCCATGATTAGGCTAGAGTTAAATTAGGGATAGCTGGCTGGTGTGATTCATATTGCTGGAAGGCCCTATTCCATGCTATATCTCAATAAAATAAAATAAATAACATTTTACTGAATTCATATAGTGCAGGCAGCTACATATACTCGTTGGTACATATCCCTCGTCCATCAGCCCTGGCCTCTAAATTGCTCATCAACCAGGCTGCTTCTGTACCCAAATGCTAAAGATAAATGGAGAATCAGGTGGGTTGAATGACTTCCCTATCTGTACTTATGATGGGAATAATCAGTTCTTCATATTGTGCATATATACAGACAGACTGCTTGGGCAGAGAGACCAACACTGAAGCAAAATCATCTGACAATAACATTCCTTCTGGCGCTTGTATTTGTGCATTCTATTTTCATTCATTATTCCATCAACAGTTGAATTTTCCATTGTAAGAGATGAATGTAATACACACATTTGAGAAATCTCTGCTTTATTTCACTTCCAGATTTTTAATAGCACTGTCAACTCTGATGTTGTTAACACAAAGAATAACATCAACGTCATTGGATGTTCATGAAGGAGAAATCGTGGTTCCAGTTAGAATTATGCAGAAAAGCCTCCTCGATTCTGAAATGCTCCACAGTTTTCTGTTACATCTTAGCTATATGCTGCATTTTCCCGCACTATTTGGAGGGCCTTTGTGTACTTTTAAAATATTCAAAATTCATGTTGAAAAGCTCGTAAGAACTGATCTGAAGTGCATCACCAGTCCTTTGTGGCCATTTCTTAAGAAGTGCATATCATTTTTTTTCTTGTCATGCTTGAGAATATGTATTAGAAATTATACCCTTAACCAAGGGCCCCTTCGGTGGAATGCTCCTAAAGATATTTTATTGATCTGGATTACAGCTTTAATATTCAGGTTATCATATTATTCCCAATGGCTTCTCAATGAATCTCTTATGAATTTAATTGGCTTGGGACTGGAAAACAAGACGGAAAAAGCTACACTCTCTGATACTGATATCTGGACACTTGAAACAACCAATAAGATTGCTGAGATTGCTCGAGTATGGAACAAAACTACAGCTCTTTGGTTGAGAAGGATGGTGTTTCAACGCAGCAAAGTTCAGCCTCTGTTGTCAACATTTGCCTTTTCAGCTTGGTGGCATGGTCTTCACCCGGGACAGATCTTTGGATTTATCCTGTGGGCTGTCACAGTTCAAGCTGACTATTATATTCATCGATATTTGAATTCTGTTACTGTGAGATCAAGGTTTCTGAGATTTTTCTATAAACCTCTGACATGGCTGCAAACCCAGCTGGTTACTGCATATATTTTGGTAGCTGTGGAGCTACGAAGTTTTTCTTGTGTGTTAATCCTATGCAAATCTGCATGTGCAGTTTCCCCTTTACTGTATGTGCTATTGCTAATTTACATGGCAAACAAAAAATAAAGGTCATTATCAATGTACCACATGCTTCTCCTATATTCCTTTCACCCGAATCTGATAATGTGACTTCCTTCTTTTAAATAATCTGTCACAATTGTACTGGGGGACTTCAATATGCAAGGGGATTGGGAAAATCAGATTGGTATTGGAGGGAATTTGTTGAATGCCCAGGAGATGGCTTTTTAGAGCAGCTTGTGCTTGAGTCTACTCAGGGAAAGGCTATCTTAGACTGGGTGTTGTGTAATAACCCAGATCTTATTAAGGAACTTAAGATAAAGGAACCCTTAGGAAGCACTGATGATAATGTGACTGAATTCATACTGCAATTTGAAAGGGAGAAGCATAAGTCACATGTATCACAATGGATTAAAGGGAATTACAGAGGCATGAGAGAGCAGCTTGCCCAGATAGATTGGAGGAGGATACTGGCCGGGATGACAGCAGAGCAGAGGTGTCTGAAGTTTCTGGGAATAGTTCACCAGGTGCGAGATAGATATGTCCCACAGAGGAAGAAGTTCTCAATTGGCAGGGGTAGACAACCATGGCTGACAAGGGAAGTTAAGGACTGCATAAAAGCCAAGGAAAGGGTATATAGGGTAGCAAAAGTGATTGGAAGCTGAATGATTAGGAAGCTTTTAAAATCCAACAAAAGGCAACTAAGAAAGGAAAAGATAAAATATGAGGGCAAACTAGATGATAACATAAAGCAGGATACTAAATGTTTTTTCAGTTATTTAAAGAGTAAAAGGGAGTTGAGAGTTGATACAGGACCACTGAAAAATGAGGCTGGAGAGGTAGTAATGGGGGACAAAGGAATGGCAGGTGAACTTAGGTACTTTAAATCAGTCTTCTCCGTGGAAAACACTAGCAGTGTGCCAGAGATCTGAGAGTGCCATTGTTATTACAAAGCAATGTGATAGACAAACTCAAAGGTCTTCAGATGAATAAGTCACCTGGACCAGATGGACTACATCCCAGAGTACTGAGAAGGATTGCTGAAGGTGTATTGGTCATGATCTTTCAAGAATCACCTGATCCTGGCATGGTCCTGAGGACTGGAAGATTGCAAATGTCACTCCACTCCTTTAGAAGGGAGGAAGGAAATTATAGGTCAGTTAGCCTAACCTCAGTGGTTGGGAAATTGTTGAAGTCCATTATGAAAGATGAGGTTTTGGGGTACTTGAAAACTAATGATAAAATAAGTCAAAGTCAGCATGGTTTCTGTCAAGGGAAATTTTTTCTGACAAATCTGTTAGAGTTCCTTGATGATATAACAAGCAGGGTGGACAAAGGAGAGGAAGTAGATATCATTTACTTCGATTTTCAGAAGGCAATTGATGAGGTGCCACACAAGGTAAAATCCTACAGCAATACAGGAAAGATACTGACATGAATAGAGGAATGGCTAACAGGCAGGAGGCAGCTGGTGGGAATAAATGAGACCGTTTCTGGTTGGCTAACAGTGACTAGTGGTGTTCCTCAGGGGTCAGCATTAGGACCCCCAATACTAGGGGTCATGGAGTCACAGAACAATAATGCACAGCAACAGGCCCTTCAGACCACCCAGTCTATGCTGAACACATATTCTGCATCGTCCCATCAACCTACACTGGGAACATAGCTCTCTATATCTCTCCCACCAATATACCTATCCGAATTTGTCTTAAATGTTCAAATTGAACCCACATCCACCACCTCCTGTGGCAGCTTGCTCCACACGCCTACACCCCTCTGAGTCAAGTCGTTTAGCCATTATCGAAAATAGGATACTTGTTCAAACTTCGCCCATGGGATCCCAGGCAAGTTGGTAAATTTTCTCCAAAGCTGACAGAGTGGTGGTGGTGGTTTGCATTATGATTTAATGCCTATAACTCATGGTGTTCCCCAGGTATCAGTGCTAGGATTCTTGTTGTTTGCGATTAATGTGAATAATTTGTATGTGGGTGTAGGTGGTTTGATCAGTAAGTTTACAGATGGCTTGAAGATTGGTGGACTTGTCGATTGAACAGAGGTGACAGGCTGACATCGATGCACTAGTGAAATGAGCAGGAAAATAGCATCGAATCAGGTTTATTATCTTTCTTTCTTTCTTTTTAAATCTTTTTATTGGTTTATTATCACCAGATTGTACTGTGAAATCTGTTAACACCAACAGTCCAATGCAATACATGATAATATAGAAAAAAAAGTAAATCAATTACATTAAATATATGTGTGTTAAATATATATATTAAACAGATTAAAAACAGTGCAAAAACAGAAATAATATACATTTAAAAAGTCAGAAATAATATACATTTAAAAAGTGAGGTAGTGTTCATCGTTCAATGTCCATTTAGGCAGAGGGGAAGGAGCTGTTCCTGAATCACTGAGTGTGTGCCGTCATGTTTCTGTACCCCCTTCCTGTCAGTATCAATGAGAAGAGGGCATGTCCTGGGTGCTGGGGGTCCTTAACAATGGATGTCGCCTTCTTTGATGCACTTCTCCTTGCAGATATCCTGGGTACCACAGAGGCTAGTATGCAAGATGGAGCTGACTAATTTAACGACTTTCTGTAGCTTCTTTCGGCCCTGTGCAGTGTCCTGCCCCCCTGCTCCCCATACCAGACAGTGATGCAGCCTGTCAGAATCCTCTCCACAGTGCATCTATAGAAGTTTTTGAGTGTTGTAGTTGATAAATCAAATCTCTTCAAACTCCTACTGAAATATAGCCGCTGTCTAGCCTTCTTTACAGCCTGGTTGAGACCAGGTTAGGTCCTCAGAGATCTTGAAACTGCTCACTCTCTCCACTTCTGATCCTTCTATGAGGATTGATGTTGTGTTCCTTCGTCTTATCCTTCCTGAAGTCAACAATCAGCTCTTTCATCTTATTGACATTAAGTTCAAGGTTGTTGCTGCGACACCACACATTTAGCTAGCATATCACACTCTTGACCTAGTCACACAGTCATGGGTATAGAGAGAGTAGAGCAGTGGGCTAAGCTCACACCCCTGAGGTTGATCGTCAGTGAGGAGGAGATATTATCACCAATCCACACAGATTGTGGTCTTCCTGTTAGGAAGTCAAGGACCCAATTGCAGAGGGAGGTACAGAGGCCCAGGATCCGTAACTTATCAATCAGGATTGTGGGAATGATGGTGTTAAACACTGACATAGGTGTTTGTATTGTCCAGCTGGTATAAGACCACATGAAGAGCCTGTTGTGGCAATAGGCAAATTGCAGTGGGTCCATATCCTGCTGAGGCAGGAATTCATTCCCGCCATGACCGTCCTCTCAAAGCACCCCATCACTGTAGATGTGAGTGCTACTGGACAATAGTCATTAAGGCAGCTCACACTACTCTTCTTAGGCACTGGTACAATTGTCGCCTTTTTGAAGCAGGTGGGAACTTTCGACCATAGTAGTGAGAGGTTGAAAATGTCCTTGAATACTCCCGCCAGTTGTTTGGCACAAGTTTTCAGAGCCTTATCAGGTACTCCATTGGGACCTTTTGCCTTCCGAGGGTTTATCCTCCTTAAAAGCAGCTTAACATTAGCCTCTGAGACAGAGATCACAGGGTCAATGGGTGCAGCAGAGACATTCACAGCTGTAGTTATATTCTCCCTTTCAAAACAGGCATAGCTGGTGGTGAAGCATTGCTGCCATTCATGCTATTGGGTTTTGCTTTGTAGGAAGTAAGAACTGTACCAAGTAGAATTTAATCCTGATAAATGTGAGGTGATGTAATTTGAAGTTCTAATGAACAAGAGGTTATTAAGGACTATTGAGAAACATGAGACCTTTGACATACAAGTCCAAAGGTTCCTGAAGCTGGCAGAGCTAGTAGACATACAGAATGCCACACATCTTCAGTAGGGTCCTGTGTATGAGAGCAGGGTGGTTATAATCCAAATTGATAGAACATTGTACAAATCTCAGTTAGAGTACAGCAGATATGTGCAGTTATTGTCAGCAATGTATAGGAAGGATGTTATTGTGCTGGAGAAGGTGCAGAAGAGATTTACCAGGATGTTGCCTGGGATGGAGCGTTTCAGCTTCGAGGACAGACTGTAGAGTCTCGGTCTGTATCTCTGGAGTGGAGGTAGTTAAGATGCGATACGATTAACGTTCAACAGTGCAGCACCGGTCAGGTCACTTCACCCATGACGCTGTGCTGATCTTGATGCCACTTTATATTAAATTTCCACCTTCTATTCATCATTCATATCCCTCCCAGCCCTTTATATATCTAAAGACTCCACAAAAACACTGGGTTCACTACAATCACTGGTAACCCATTCCTGGCATCTATAACCCTTTGTGTAAAAACAATTTGCCCCTCATGTCACCTTTAACCTCCCCTCTTCTGACTTCAGGCATTTGATATTTTTATCCCGTGGAGCTGATTCTGACTCCACCCTTTCTATGCCTCTCATAGTCTCCCCTCAGCTCGAAGGAGAACAAACCAAGTTTACCCTATCTACCCTATAGCTCAGACCTTCTCATCCAGGAAACATCCTGGAAACACATACTGCACCCTTTTCGACAATCCCACAGTAATGGTGCATGGGAACAGCACACAATATTCCATGTGCAGTCTGACTAAAGTTTTATGTAAGTGCAGCATGACCTCTAATCCTACATGCAACAGCCCGGCCAATGAAGGCAAATATTCATATGCCTTCACTGCCACCTTACCTACTTGCATATCTCTAAATAAAATAAATACACTATATCACAATAATAGGGATCCTTGCAAAACACTACTAGTCACAGCCCTCCAGCCAGAAACAGCCTTTCACCCCTATAACAGGAATTCTGCAGATGCTGGAAATTCAAGCAACACACATCAAAGATGCTGGTGAACGCAGCAGGCCAGGCAGCACCTCTAGGAAGAGGCGCAGTCGACGTTTCAGGCCGAGACCCTTCGTTTGAGTCCTGACGAAGGGTCTCGGCCTGAAACGTCGACTGTACCTCTTCCTAGAGATGCTGCCTGGCCTGCTGCGTTCACCAGCAACTTTGATGTGTGTTGCTTTCACCCCTATAATCTGTCTTCTATGAACTAGCCAGCTCTGCATGCAAACAGGCAATTTACAGGATCTTATACATCTTTATACTGCACATCATAAAGGACCCTGTCAAGTACAATAATAAAGTCCATGTAAAACACTGCCTAACCCTTATCAAACTCCTTTGCCAGCTCCTCAAAAATCTCAGGTTTGCAAGACATGACCTGCCCCACACAAAGCCACACTGACTGTCGTTAAACAGGCTATGCCTTTCCAAATATGCATAAATCTTACTCATTATTATCCTCTCCAATGACACTGTTGTCAGTCTCTCTGGCCTGTAATTACAGGATTATCCCTGTTTCCTTTCCTGAGCAAAGGCACAACACTTGCTACTCTCCAGTCCTCCTCGACTGTGCCAGTTGCTTGAGGGAACAGAGAGATCACTGTCAACGCACTAACAGCCTCCTCACTTGCTTTGATCAATATTTTGGGATACATGCTTCAGACCCTGGGCACATCCACTTGAATGCTTTTCAGAAGACGTTGCACTATCTCCTCCTTATTCGCAAAATCTCCCAACACATTAGCATTTCTGAATCTGTTTCACTATCCTCTAACTTCTTCTCCTTGGTAAGTACTGTCATAAAGTGTTCATCACTGGCTCTGACTCCAATCACAGATTCCTCCATTATTCTTCAGTGCACATAACTTCTCTTTAGTCATCTTCTTTTTCTTTGGCCCTGCTCTCCAAGGTCATTTTGCAATCCCTTTGGCCCTTCCTATTCGCCTGTTTGAGTACTTTCCCACTAACTGTATATTCCACAAGGATCTACTCTGATTTTCCCTTATCTGTACCTCATGTATACTTTCATTTTCTTCCTGACTAATTTTAGGACCACTTTGCTTATCCAAGGTTCCCTTACCAACTTTGTCCTTACTCCTTACCAGAACATGCCAACCCTGAACTCTGAGCACCAGCTTTTAAACAACTCCTCCTGAAGAACTTGCCTGACAGCTGCTTCTCTCAATCAGTGGCCTGTATTTGTCTTATTCTCTCATAATGTGCCCTTCACTGGTTCAGTATCTTTCACAAGATCCAAGTTTATCCTTACTCTTAACATAATGAGCTGTGGTCACCATTCCCAAAATATTCACCTATTATCAGATCTGTAAACTGGCCTGGCTCATTTTCCAAAACTATGTCCAATACCGACCTGCAGTTGGACTTCCCACCATCAGTGGGAAGTTTTTGGATGAGTCTGCCATAGTTGGATGCATCAGGAAGGGAGATGAGGCTGAGTACAGGGCTACGGTAGGAAACTTTGTTCACATGGTGTGAGCAGAATTATCTGCAGCTTAATGTGAAAAAGACTACAGAGCTGGTGGTAGACCTGAGGAGATCTAAGATACTGGTGACCCCTGTTTCCATCCAGGGGGTCAGTGTGGACATGGAGGATTACAAATACCTGGGGATACGAATTGACAATAAACTGGACTGTCAAAGAACACTGAGGCTGTCTACAAGAAGGGTCAGAGCCATCTCTATTTCCTGAGGAGACTGAGGTCTTTTAACAACTGCCGGATGATGCTGAGGATGTTCTACGAGTCTGTGGTGGCCAGTGCTATCATGTTAGCTGTTGTGTGCTGGGACAGCAGGCTGAGGGTAGCAGACACCAACAGAATCAACAAACTCATTCGTAAGGCCAGTGATGTTGTGGGGATGGAACTGGACTCTCTGACAGTGGTGTCTGAAAAGAGGATGCTGTCCAAGTTGCAAGCCATCTTGGACAATGTCTCCCATCCACTATATAATGTACTGGGTGGGCACAGAGACTCATTCCACCGAGATGCAACACGAGCATCATAGGAAGTCATTCCTGCCTGTGGCCATCAAACTTTACAACTCCTCCCCTGGAGGGTCAGACACCCTGAGCCAATAGGCTGGTCCTGGACTTATTTCCTGGCATAATTTACATATTACTATTTAACTATTTATGGTTTTATTACTATTCATTATTTATGGTGCAACTGTAACAAAAACCAATTTCCCCCAGGATCAGTAAAGTATGACTATGAGGTTTCAAGAACCCATCTTGGAGCCCCTTAAGAAATTATGCCCCATCTCAGCTTTTTGTATTAAAGTTGTAATTAATATTGGGGAAGTTGAAGTTTCCCACTATGACAACACTGTTTATGCACCTTTCCACAATCTGTCTACATATCTGTTCCTCAACCTCGGCCACTCTGGTGAGGCCTATGATACAACCCCATCAACGTAATTGCAGTTATCTTGTTTCTGAACTCGACTGAAACTGTCTCTGTGGATGAGCCCAACAGTACATCTTCCCTGTACATTCTCCCTTGGCAGCAGAGCAACTGCTCTACCTCTCCTGCCCCCACCCCCCACTCTATCACATTTTACACAACAAGATGCAGGAACACTGAGCAGCCAGTCTTGACCCTCAGGCATCCAGGTCCCATCGTAATCCCAGGCTCTAAGTTCATCCTCGTGATGCAAAATACTCCAAGCATTGAAATAAACACATTTCAGCCCAGCTGTCCCACCATGTTTATTTGCTTCTTCCTTCCTGATTCTTCAAACCATCTTTCTTGCCCTCAATTCTACCAACTGTTTTCCCGCTGCTGTGATTCACAGACCTCGCCACACTAATTCAAACTCTCCAGAGTAGCAGTCGCCAACTGCCCAGCAAGGGCATCTCCAGTTCAGTTACAAACTGTCTTGTTTGTAGCGATCCCACCTGCCCTGGAAGAGAGCCCAGTGATCCCTCCTTCCTGCACCAGCACCTTAGCCCTGCACTGAACTGCACTCAGCACCTATTTCTCACTTTCCTGGCTCATGGCATGAGTAGTAATCATGAGATTACAACTGCAGATGTCCTACATTTTCATGCAGCAGGACCTCTGGGTTCTCACCTGTCCCTCTCTGAATGTCGTGTACCCACTGGGAATATTCTTGACTATGGAGGCAATACCCCATCTTGGAATGCTGACTGCCTATCTGCACAGCTTAATACTGAGTCCCCTATTAGACCACAAGACCATCAGGTATCGGATCAGAATCAGGCCATTTCTCCTTCCAGTCTGCTCCATCATGGCTTATCCAATTTTCCACTCAGCCCCAATCTCCTGCCTTCTCCCTGTATCACCTCATGCCCTGACCAATCAAGGATTTATCAATCTCTGCTTTAAATATACCTAATGACTTCACTTCCACAGCCTCCAGTTGTAATGTGTTCCGCAGAGTCTCCACACTCCGACAAAAGTAATTCCTCCTCATCTCAGTTCAAAATTGACACCCCTCTATTTTGATACTCTGCCCTCTGGTCTGGACTGTCCCACCGTAGGAAACATTCTCTCCACAACTACTCTATTGAGGCCTTTCAACATTCATTCAGTTTCAATCAGATTTCCCCCATTCTTCTGAATTCCAGCACCATCAATTGGTCCTCATATGGTCAACCCTTCATTCCCAGAATCATTCTCGTGAACCTCCTTTGAACCATCTCCAACGTCAGCACATTCT
Organism: Mobula hypostoma; assembly: GCF_963921235.1. Lineage (NCBI taxonomy): Eukaryota > Metazoa > Chordata > Chondrichthyes > Myliobatiformes > Myliobatidae > Mobula > Mobula hypostoma. The sequence continues at coordinate 72,098,741 of NC_086112.1, read as the reverse complement.
TTCTCAGCTAAGAGGCCCAAAACCGTTCACAATACTCCAAGTGAGGCCTTATAAAGCCTCCACATTATATCCTTAACTTTATATTCTATTCCTCTCTAAATGACACTAACATTGCATTTGCCTTCCTCACCACCAACTCAACCTGAAAAGAAGCCTTTAGGAATTCCTGCATGAGGACTCCCAAGCCCCTTTATAGCTCAAATTTTTGAATTTTCTCTCCATTCAGAAAATAATCCTTGCCTTTATTTCTTCTACCAAAATATATGACCATACAATTCCTAACACTGTATTCCATCTACCACTTTTGTCCATTCTTCTAATCTGTCCAAGTCCTTCTGCAATGTCCGTGCCTTTTCAACACCACCTGTCCCCCACCTATCTTCATATTGTTACGTACCCCGTAACTGGGTTGCCAAACCAGCAGAAATGGAACACGTGTTGGAGTCTGTGATTACTAGGAATTAATAAAGTTTTATTAAAGAAATAAGTAATATAGTACACTAATCTCAAGGATATAAATGTAACAGGTTAGCAATGATAGTATACACATATACACAGACTGCTCTATTGCAGTCTAGGGTAAAATGAAACGTACAAAATCCTAAAGAGATTGGACAGGCTAGATGCAGGAAGATTGTTCCCGATGTTGGGGAAGTCCAGAACGAGGAGTCACAGCTTGAGGATAAAGGGGAAGCCTTTTAGGACCGAGATGAGGAAAAACTTCTTCACACAGAGAGTGGTGAATCTGTGGAATTCTCTGCCACAGGAAACAGTTGAGGCCAGTTCATTGGCTATATTTAAGAGGGAGTTAGATATGGCCCTTGTGGCTAAAGGGATCGGGGGTATGGAGGGAAGGCAGGTACAGGGTTCTGAGTTGGATGATCAGCCATGATTGTACTGAATGGCAGTGCAGGCTTGAAGGGCCAAATGGCCTACTCCTGCACCTATTTTCTATGTTTCTATGATCCATCTTAAGTGAAGCAGAGTTCCATTCAGTCTAATGCAGTTCGAAGTAATCGCTGTTGAGGGGGGCGAGAGGCAGTTGGTTTCAGGCAAACCTTTGATGCCTTCTGATCCATCTGTGGTCACTGACTGTGTCCCCTCCATTCTGGATATGATCATTCTCCCACAGTGAACCCAGCACCCAGGCAAGGGCGGACACACACCAGGTTCCCACCGATCGTACCTTTTCACCCTGTGAGCCTCTGACCAATTCCCATGAACCGGTCCTCCAAACTCCCACCAACTTTTGGGGCACACTGCTCTTTCCAGGGTCTCATGGCATGTGTCCAGCGCCTTAGCAAACCTGCTATTTTTATCCCCCTGCTGGGGTATCACCTGTCCATCAAACTTCAAACAGTTCAGGTTCAAAGCAAACGACCTGTCGCAGACGTCAACATCGGAATTGTGTTTCTTTCTCATTAATCTCTCTCTTCTCTTATTAGCATTTTGAATGTTTCTCCATTGTCTTCCCTTATCTCTCTCATTAGCATCATCCATCCTACAGCTCTGCCTGGTGTCACACATGACAAAGCCATCAATTCTGTCATACAAATCATTGATATATAACACAAAAGAAGTGGTGCCAACACAGAGCCCTGTGGAACACCACTAGTCAACAGCAGCCAATCAGATACGGCTCCTTTTATTCACAGTTTGCTTCCTTCCAATTGGCCAGTGCTTTATCCATGCTAGTAACTTTTCTGTAATACCATTGACTTTTAGCTTGTTAAGCAGCCTCATGTGTGGCACCTTGTCAAAGGCCTTCTGTAAATCCAAGTACACAGCATCAACCAATTCTCCTACGTCTATCCTGCTTGTTATTTCTTCAAAGAATTGCAATAGATTTGTCAGGGTGGTGGCTGGGAACAGACCCAAATGCAAGACACAGACCCTGAAGTACGAGAAACAGGACTTGACTAGAGTAGGGACGTGACAGGATTCAGACCAGGAGCAGGGACAAGAACACAGACTAGGGCTAGGGAAAGCAGGATCAGGACTAGGAACCATGGACTAGGAGATAGGGCTTGGAGTCCAAGCCCGAGACTGGACAAGGACCCAGAACCTGGGTCTTGCCTCATGCTCGGACCCCAGAACCAGGCAAGGACATGACATGGCTTGAGGCTAGGGTTTTGAGTCGTGAGCTTGGCTTGGGATCCTCGAGGCTTGGGTTCTTGGAGCTTGGCTGCAGGATTGTCAAGGCTTGGGTTCTCAGAGCTCAGACAGACTGGGAACTAAACATCAACACAGAGCCAGGACTTATCCTTCGACAAGCTGGGACTCATCTTTAACATGATACTAACATGAGACAGGACAGAACATCAACATAGAGCCAGGACTTATCCTAAGACAAGCTAAGACTCAACTTCTCCACACCAAGGTGGGACAGGTCCATCTGTTGGGTAACAGCAGGACAGCCAAACTTACCCACAGAGGCAAAGACAAGACAAGACAAGACATATCCCCCTGCAGGGCAACAGCAAGACAGCCTGACTTACCCCACAGAGGCTAGGATAAGAGACAACACCAAAGAACAGACAGTTCCATCTCTGCTCCGGGGTAGCTCCAAGTCTCAGTTCAGTCAGCAACCTCAGTTGGCTATGGAAACAGCCAGATCCCTACCTAGCTTGGAGTGGCTGGCAGCCACTCAGATGGCCCAGGAAACAGTCAAATCCATACCGCAAAGATAGCTCCAACTACTGACAGCAAGGCTCCATGAGGGGATGGTTTCCCAACATGGCCTAAAGATGACAATTGGCTGCTCTAGCCTTCCACCAGCAGGTTGTTCCAAGGGGAACTGACGAGACAAACCAGCAGCCCACACTCAATCCCAAGGCTACTTATACTGCAAGCCCAAAGATGGGAATCAGGTGCCTTTGATTTAGTCAGACAAGGGACAGCTGGAAGACCCGGAGTCCTGAGTCCATGGACCGGATCATGAACCGGAATGCGGATTTCATGGACCGGACCATGACACAGACAAGATTTTCCCTTGTGGAAGTCATGCTGACATCAACCTATTTTATCATGTACCTCCAAGTTCCCTGAAACCACATCCTTAAAAATCGACTCCAATATCTTCCCAACCACTGTAATCATACTAACCAGCCTATAATTTCCTTTCTTCTGCCTCCCTCACTTCTTGAAGACTGGAGTGACATTTGCAATTTGTGCAATATGTTGTCCTGTGCACATTGGTTGTTTGGCCATTCTGTTGGATGTGGTCTTTCATTAATTCTATTGTTTTTCTTGGATTTACTGTGTATGCCCACAAGAAACTTATTTCAAGGTTGTCTATCATGACATATGTGTACTTTGATAATAAATTTACTTTGAAATTTGAACTCTTATTGTAGAAATTAGAGGGAAGCTAGAGAATTGAGAATTGAGAAACTTTTTCAAACCAACTTTTTCAACTAGAAAAAACAATAAAGAGAAAATAGATGAAATATGAAGGTAAGCTAGCCAATAATATAGAATAGATACTGTACTATGTTTTTTTAGATATGTAAAGAGTAATTGAGAGGTGAGAGTGAATACGGGAATGCTGGAAAATGTCAATGGAGCAGTAGTAATGGGGGACAAAGAAATAGTGGACGAACTCAATAAATATTTTGCATTAGTCTTCATTGTGGAAGACATCAGCAGTATCCCAGAAATTCAAGAGTGTTGGGACAGAAGTGGGTGTCATTACTATTGTTAAGGAGAAGGTGCTCGGGAAGCTGAAGGTCTGAAGGTAGATAAGTCACCTGGACCAGATGGACTACACCCCAGGGTTCTGAAAGAGGTAGCTGAAGCGATTGTGGAAGCATCAGTAATGATCTTTCAAAAAGCACAGGATTTTGAAATGATTCCAGAGGATTGCAAAATTGTAAATGTCACTCCACTCTTTAAGAAGAATATAAAGTTGCTGACCCTCTCCACCTCTGACTGGCGCACCGATCTCTGATTTCCTCCTCCTGAAGTCAATAATCAGCTCCTTAGTCTTCTGACATGGAGTAAGAGGTTGTTGTCGTGGCACCAGTCAGCCAAATTTTCAATCTCCTTCCCACATGCTGATTCACCACCATCTTTGATTTGACCTATGACACTGGTGTCATCGGCAAGCTTGAACATGGCACTGGAGTTGTGCTTAGCCACAGGTGTAAAGTGACTAATCACACAGCCTTGTGGTATACCTTCGCTGATGGAGATTGGGGAGGAGATGTTGTTGCCAATTCAAACTGCAAGTGAGGAAAACGAAGATCCTAATGCACAAGGATGTATTCAAGCTAAGAACTTGGAACTTAGTGGTTTGGTTTCAGGAGACAATGGTATTGAATGCTGAGCTATAGTCAATAAGGTGCATCCTAACTTTTCACCTTTGCTGTCCAAATGTTCCAGGGTTGAATGAAGAGCCAATGAGATGACATCTGCTGTGAACCTGTTGCTCCAGTAAGCAAACTGGAAGAGATCCAAGTCACTTCTCAGGCAGGAGTTGACATGTTTATTCACCAACCTCTCAAAGTACTTCATCACTATGGTTGTAAGGACTGCTGGGTGATAGTCATTGAGGCAGATCACCATGTTATTCTTGGGCTCTGGTAAAATTGAAGTCTGCTGATACCTCAGACTGTGGAAGTGAGAAGTTAAAGATCTCATGAATGCTTGAGCTAGTCGATCAGCTCAGATATTTAGCACTTGGCCAGCAGCCTTGTCTGAGCTGGGTATTTATTTAAGACCATAAGATACAGGAGCAGAATTAGGTAATTTGGCCCATCGAGTCAGCTCCACCATTTCATCATGGCTGATCCAATTTTTCTCTCAGCCCCGATACCCTGCCTTCTCCCCATATCCCTTCATGCCCTGACCAATCAATCTCAGCCTTAAGTATACATAAAGACTTGGCCTCCACAGCTGCCTGTGCCAAAGAATTCCACAGGTTCACCACTCTCTGGCTGAAGAAATTCCTCCTCATCTCCATTCAAAAGGGCACCCCTCTATTTTGAAGCTGTGTTCTCTAGTCTTAGGCTCTCCCACTGCAGGCAATAGCAGATACACTCCACATCCACTGTATCAAAGCCTTTCACCATTCGATAGGTTTCAATCAGGTCACTCCTTATTCTTCTGAGAGCTCTTCATATGACAAGCCATCCATTCCTGCCTCATTTGAACCTATTCCAGTTTCAGCACATTCTTTCTACGATAAGGGGCCCAAGACTGCTCACAATGCTCCAACTGAGACCTCACCAGTGCTTTATAAAGTTTCAACATTACATCCTTGTTTTTATATTCCAGTCCTCTTGAAATGAATCCTAACATTGCATTTGCCTTCCTCACCATGTATGCAACTTGTAAATTCACCTTCAGGGAATCCTACATAAGGACGCCCAAGTCCCTTTGCACTTCAGTTTTTCTATATTTTCTCTCCATTTAGAAAATAGTCGACCCTTTCATTTCTTCTAACAAAGTGCATGGCCATTCCAGAATCTAGTGATCCTTGAAAGATCATTACTAATGCCTCTGTGATCTCTTCAGCCACCTCATTCAGAACCCTGGGGTGTACACCATCTGGTCCAGGTGACTTAGCTACCTTCAGACCTTTCAGTTTCCAAAGAACTTTCTCCCTAGTAATGTAAACTTCACTCACTTTTGCCCCCTGACACTCTCGATCTTTTGGCATGCTGTAGTGTCTTCTACAGTGAAGACTGATGCAAAGTACTTATTCAGTTCATCTGCCATTTTGTTGTCCCCTATTACTACCTCTCCAGCATCGTTTTCCAGCGGTCCGATATCCACTGTTACCTCTCTTTTACACTTTATGTGTCTGAAGAAACTTTTGGTATCCTCTTTAATATTAATGGCCAACTTACTTTCATATTCCATCTTTACCTTCTTAATGACTTTTTAGTTGCCTTCTGTTAGTATATGAAAGCTTCCCAATCCTCTAACTTCCCACTAATTTTGCTCTGTTATATGCCCTCTCTTTGGCTTTTATGTTGGCATTCACTTGTTAGCCAGTGTTGTGGCTTGGAAGAATACTTCTTCCTCTTTGGGATGTACAAACGTATATATTGTGTGCCTTCCAAACTGCTTCCAGAAATTCCAGCCATTGTTTCTCTGCTGTCATCCCTGCCAGTGTTCTTTTCCAATCAATTCTGGCCAACTCCTCTCATGCCATTGTAATTCCCTTTACTCCACTGTAATACTGATACATCTGACTTTAACTTGTCCTTCTCAAGTTTCAGTGTGAATTTATCATATTATGATCACTTGTCCTAAGGGCTCCTTTACCTTAAGCTCTCTAATCAATTGTGGTTCATTGCACAACATCCAATCCAGAATAGCTGGTCCCCTAGTGCGTTCCACCACGAGCTGCTATAAAATCCATCTTGTAGGCAATCTAGAAATTCCCCCTCCTGGAATCCAGAACCAACCTGATTTTCCCAATCTACCCGCATATTGAAATCCCCCATGACTATTGTAACATTGCCCTTTTGGCATGCATTTTCTATCTCCTGTTGAAATTTGTAGATCACATCTTTACTACTATTTGTTGGTCTGTATCCAACTCCTATCAAGGCTTTTTTTTACCCTTGCAGTTCCTTAGCTCTATCCACAATGATTCAACACCTTCCAACCCCATGTCACCTCTTTCTAATGATTTGATTTGATTTTTCACCAACAGAGCAACATCCCCCCTTTTGCCTTCCTGCCTGTCCTTCCGATACAACGTGTATCCTTGGACATGAAACTCCCAGCTATAATTTTCTTTCAGCCATGATTCAGTGATGCCGACACCATCAGACATCTGCAACTGTGCTTCAAGTTCATCTACCTTATTCTGTATACTGCACGCATCCAATAGAACACCTTCAGACCATTGTTCATCCTTTTTGATGTTGTCCACCTTTTATGTTGCAACTCATCCTACTGACAGCAATTTTGCCCTATCAACAGCCTCTCCTCACTACACATTGCCTCTATTTGTAAACTAGCTACCTATCTGCCTTTCCTCCGACACTTCTTGCATTGAAATACAGGTAGCTCAGGACACTAGTCACACCACCTTCAACCTTTTGATTCCTGACTTTGTCAGAGGCCTTATCAACATCTGCCTCCACAATCTCTCCACTAACTGTTCTGGCAATCTGGTTCCCACCCCCCTGTAACTCTAGTTTAAATCCCACTGTGCAGCATTAACAAACTTTCCCCATTGAATTCAGGTGCAAACTATCCCTCTGTACAAGTCCCACCCTCCCTGGGAGAGAACCCAATGATACGAAAATCGTATGCCCTGCCACCTACTCCAACTCCTTAGCACAAAATAATCTGCAGATGCTGGGGTCAAAGCAACACTCACAACATGCTAGAGGAACTCAGCAGATCGGGCAGCATCCATGGAAAAGATCGGTCGACGTTTCAGGCCGGAACCCTTTCCTGCTGAGTTCCTCCAGAGTGTTGTGAGTGTTGCTCCAACTCCTTAGCAATGTGTTAAACTGTATAATCTTCCTAGTTCTGGTCTCACTAGCACATGACACGGGTAGCAATCCTGAGATCACAACCCTGGAGGTCCTGACCTTTAACTTATCACCTAACTCCCTGAACCCCCCTTATGCTAAACCTTTAACATGACTTCTGGCTGTTCACCCTCCTACTTAAGAATGCTAAGGACTCGAACTGAGATATCCTGGAACCTGGCACCCGGGAGGCAACATAAGATCCAGGAATATCGTTCTCGCCCACAGAACTTCCTGTCTACTCCCCTACTGATCAGGTCCCCTCTTCAGTGTACCTCGTCTCCACAGCATGCTTCTTCTTCTCCCCTCTCCACTTCTCTTCTGAGAGCCAGAGACCCGAACACTGTGACTTTCCTCTGTTAGATCATCCACCCCAACAGTATCCAAAGTGATATACCTGTTGTTGAGGGGGATGGTCACAGGGGTACTCTGCACTGGCTCCGTAACCCCTTCCACTTCCTGACTGTCGCCCAGTTTCCTGTGTTTTGCACCTTGTATTTTATGTATCTTATCTATCACCTCCTCAGCCTCTGGAATGATCCAGAGTTCATCTTGTTCCTGTTCCAACTCCTTAATGTGGAGTGTTAGGAGCTGCAGCTGGATGTACTTCTCTCGGTTGTAGTCGTCAGGGACACTGGAGATCTCCCTGCCTTCCTACATCCCACAAGAGGAGGTTTTCACTATCCTGCCTGTCCGAGCTGAGCAGATATAAAGAAGTGAAGTAGAAAACTTTTCTTTTCTTTTGCTTTCTCTAACTGAAGCATCTCTTCATTGAAGCCTGGAAGAACTAAAGTATCAAGATCACCACTCTGACTCTGTCCACCTTGACAATGGCCACTGAGCTTGTCCTTTCTGTGGGTTCACCTACCTGATGGCTGCTCATACATTCGCCTCAGAAACTGAAATCATAGGTCATCAGGAGATGTGGGTGTTTGTGATGGTTCCTCCACATTTTGATGGTCATTGAACTCACCTGCTGTCTCCTATGCCACTTGATTTAACTTTATAAGAGATGATAGGATTCAAGTCCTGCCATAACTGTTGAGCATCCTTCATTGATTCAAGTTTAGTCTGAAATTGCCACTTCGCCCGTGAGATGGACCTCTTGTAACATTCCTGGTCACCAGACTTGAATACCACTGATCTGGCTGTCAGCAGATTGCAGATGTCATGTTTCATCCAGGACTTCTGGTTGGGAAAGACCGTGAATGATTTGTGGTGACACACAAAATGGATGGTATGGGTTGCCAGCTTGCTTTCGCCCTGAATGGTACATTGCCCAGGAAACACCAAATGAATATTGAAAATAATAGGGGGGGCTGAATTGCAAAGTTGTAATCAATCAGCTGGGGGTAAATCCTTTTGTTTGTCCCTTTCTAACTGCTATGTTTTATTGCAATCCAAAATTATTCTTGGTCCCCAGTGGGTTAACTGCTGATTTCCTGCTGTTTCTTAGTGCTACTAATGAGTTTCAAAATCTGCCAAGTGTTTCAAGAATTTGCAATTAATTAACATCAGCTTCCTGGCTGGAGTTCATTATCACTCCCCCCTGTACTACGAGGCTCAGAGCACACACAACAATTCAGCTGAGGGTGTGTTGCAAAGAAAAAATATCTTAGGAGACAAAAGTTTCAATGGGAAAGTTCAGCTTTCTTTTCACATCTTGCCTGCTCATCTGCTTCTTGGCATCAGAGCTAACATGTTACTATGCAGATAGTCATGGAATACAGCAGCCATTTAGTAAGGCCATTCTGGAGATGTTACATATAAATACACTTACATTTCCACAGCGTACTAAACTTCATCCCTACATGAGAAAACTCTATCGACAGCTCAGTTCATCAGCAGCTAAGGATTCCACTGAACCCGAGGGAACTCTGGTCCAAAGTTTCAGGAGTATCAGAGGTAAGTTTTGCTAACAGTTCATTCTGCACAAGATCTGCTTATCTCAATTTTAATCAAACCTTTCCTTAGCACTAAATTCCCACTTCATTTTGTTATTTACTGAAAGCATACGGTAGGTTCCATTGCATCAGATTAAGGATTAAGAGAAGGAAAAATGCAAGAATATTTTTCATTCGGTTTATGAGAGAACGCAGATTTGTTTGAAATAGGTATGCCAAGAGCAAAAAAATCTGCTTTAATGGAAGTATCATTATTAAAATTACATGGAGAGGTCCCATAATTTGTAGTTCAAATACCAGAAATGTACTTTGTTTTGAATGAAGGCATGTGGTTCATACAGTAAATAATTAAAACCTTGTCATTTATTAAATACAGACATATCTCAAATAATCCTTCCAGATTAGTTGCATCCTATTCAGTTAAGAGAGCTCAAATGAATAGCTCATCTATACAAAAAACAGAATTGTTTCAACACTGAATTAACTTGCAAGCAAAGCCTAGTGCTAAAATATTGGGAATATAGGGATGGGTTGGGGGGATTGTACCGATGCAGTTGGGTTGCAGTTATTTGTGCTAATGATCCCGTTGCTCAAGAGCCAACATTAAGTTATTTGGGGCATGGATGACAAAGGGTGCCCAGGGTAACTGATTGCAGTGTGGATGAGCAGTGAGCAGTGTTCCCTGCTGTCAGCTTGAACTCAGACAATGAATGCACTGGAGCAAAAATGGAAGAACCTTAGACCTGTACCAGTGGTAGGGTCACTGGTACAGGTTAGAACCATACTGCACAGAAAAAGGTCCTTTACCTCACTTCGTCAATGCCAATCTTCTAGTCCCCACATACACAAATCCAATTTGCTTGCAGCCTGCTTTGCCTTGGTGATTCAGGTACTCATCCAGATGCTTCTTAAATGTTGAGATAATCTTATCAGAGGTACTACTTTCAGAGGTACCATATTCCAGAGTTCAACTACCCCCATGTAAAAATATTTTTCCCTAGATTCCCCCCCAAGACTCTTAGTCCACACGTTAAACCAATGTTCTCGGGTCCAAAAGAACAATCCCATATCCAAAAGAACAAACAACTTGGTGTGAATTTAAGCTAGTCCGATCTGCCTGCACATGACCTCTATCCATCCATTACCTGTCCATTCTGAATACCACTTAAACATTAACACTTTATTTGCCTCCACCACTTCCGCTGGCAGTGTTATGTTTGTTCTTAATAAAAGACAGCCTTTGTTTGAGTTTTCAAATGCTAACACATTTATTAACAGAAGACAATGATGGCTTCTAACTCCACACTTTAGCACAGGATCCCAGTTCACCAACATCACTTGCAGTTCCAGGTGAACCACCCGCACTGCATACTGGGAACTGCAGTACTTTGTTATGAACACATTACCTATTACAACAATATCTATGGAAAAAAGTATAGTAGATGTTTCAGGCCAAAACCCTTTGGCAGGACTGTACTTCGGCTCAAGATGTCGACTGTACTCTTTTCCACCGATGCCGCCTGGCCCGCTGAGTTCCTCCAGCATTTTGTGTGTGCTACTTGGATTTCCAGCATCTGCAGATTTTCTCTTATTTGTGTTTTCCCATTATTTGTGACTCTTCCCATTACAATCAATCAAATCCACTCCAATTTTGAAGTGTGGTCTGTATAGTACAGGGTGTGGTGTATGTGGTTCTGCTTGCTTCTTTGATCTGTAGATAAAGCATATCCCACATGAAGCAGTAGTCTGACTGATGTCTTGGTTCATTCTGGGCCAGTACATCACTTCATGAGCTCTGTGTTTACATTTTTCCTCACCAAGATGCCTTTGTGTTCACTGGAGTCGAAAGCCTATACTCTCTGAAGACCATATCTTCCACTCCTGACAGTTCAGCTCTGCATGCCCCATTATAGTTGCTGGTCATCCTTTCTGTATTGGATCTTTGAGTACTTTCATTGTTTCATCCGACCCTGCTACTGTCCTGATCCACTCTGTTCTATCAGGAGATATAGGATTGGAGGTGACAATCTCGTCAACATAGGCCTGTATGTCAGTGTTAATCTCTTGGTCACTCTTTTCCTAGTCGCTTACGATATTCAGTTATGATCCATATTTAGACCTCATGCTGACTTCTGACAGTATGTTACGTTTGTTCTTTAACAAAGACAGACTTGTGTGGGCAAAAGTACTAGAACTATTTTATTTACAGAATTGTTTCCGCTCGGCCACATTTTACTCAGGACCTTCAGCCTTCCAGTTCACCGATGTCACTTCTGGTTCCAGGTGAACCACCCGCATTGCGTGCTGGGAATTGAAGTTCTAAATTATGTACACACATAATAACACACCTTCTAACAGAAATATTACATCCCAGAGGGTGAATCCGCACCCTCTTCATTGCAATCTCATCATCATTATAGCATAACAAAGAGAACTGCAAGTGTGGCCAAATCAATGTTTTATAAAGCTTAGTAGACAGCTCCCTGCAATTGTACTCTAACCCCTGGCTAATGAAGGTAAGTATTCTATGCATCCCCTTTGTCACTTCAGGGACTTTTGGACACAATGTTGACAGGATAGTGATCATTCAGAAATAGCTGAAGGAATCAAAGCAGAAATTCTGATCAATATACTGCTGATGATCTGAGAAAAGGTCATTCACAGCCAAAGCATGGTAGAGATTGAAACAACACACATCAAAGTTGCTGGTGAACGCAGAAGGCCAGGCAGCATCTCTAGGAAGAGGTACAGTTGATGTTTTAGGCCGAGACCCTTCATCAGGACTAACTGAAAGAAGAGGTAGTAAGAGATTTGAAAGTGGGAGGGGGAGGGGGAGATCCGAAATGATAGGAGAAGACAGGAGGGGGAGGGATGGAGCTAAGAGCTGGAAAGTTGATTGGCAAAAGGGATATGAGAGGATCATGGGACAGGAGAAGGAAAAGGGGGAGGCGGGGGAAACCCAGAGGATGGGCAAGGGGTATAGTCAGAGGGACAGAGGGAGAAAAAAGAGAGAGAGAGAAAGAATGTGTGTATATAAATAAATAACAGATGGGGTACAAGTGCTACACATGCCCTTACACTTCCTCCTTCAGCACCATTCAGGGCCCCAGACAGTCCTTCCAGGTGAGGCAACACTTCACCTGTGAGTTGGCTGGGGTGATATACTGCGTCCGGTGCTCCCGATATGGCCATCTATATATTGGCGAGGCCCAACGCAGACTGGGAAATCGTTTTGCTGAACACCTACGCTCTGTCCGCCAGAGAAAGCAGGATCTCCCAGTGGCCACATATTTTAATTCCACATCCCATTCCCATTCTGATATGTCTATCCACAGCCTCCTCTACTGTAAAGCTGAAGCCACACTCAGGTTGGAGGAACAACACCTTATATTCCGTCTGGGTAGCCTCCAACCTGATGGCATGAACATTGACTTCTCTAACTTCCGCTAATGCCCCACCTCCCCCTTGTACCCCATCCGTTATTTATTTATATACGTACATTCTTTCTCTCTCTCTCCTTTTCCTCCCTCTGTCCCTTGCCCATCCTCTGGGTTTTCCCCCCTCCCCCTTTTCCTTCTCCCTCGGCCTCCCATCCTATGATCCTCTCATATCCCTTTTGCCTATCACCTGTCCAGCTCTTGGCTCCATCCCTCCCCCTCCTGTCTTCTCCTATCATTTTGGATCTCCCCCTCTCACTTTCAAATCTCTTACTAGCTCTTCCTTCAGTTAGTCCTGACGAAGGGTCTCAGCCCAAAACGTCGACTGTACCTCTTCCTAGAGATGCTTTCTGGCCTGCTGCATTCACCAGCAACTTTGATGTGTGTTGCTTGAATTTCCAGCATCTGCAGAATTCCTCGTGTTTAGAGATTGAAACATTAGGTCAAGATATAGAGAGAATTCACTTGCAAATTTTGACCACCCTTGAGTTGTTTTAAAATAATCCATTGATTTATCTCTAATTTTTAGAGAAAAGAGTAAACAAAATTAACACAATTACAAACATTTTGCCAACAATAACAACTAATTGCATTTATAAACTATGCTTGTAAAGCATTAGAACAGAAGGAATACTGAAAAGTGGAACAAAAGGAAAATATTAATAAAAGAATCAGAAATGTATCATACCAGCATGTTTCAAATATTTTTTGCCTATCTTTATTTTAGTTCCTGAATATGACAATCCTGGATGGTTGTGGTTTAACATTTCCAGCCTCAAGCCCTCTATGTTGGCAGCAGAGTTGGTGCTACTGCGGAGAACCTTGCATCCAAAGTCCCTGACGATCAATGTAACAATACATACAATTGGTTTTGACAAGAACAACCTGTCCATCAGTGACCCACTAGACAAGAAGGTATTGAACCTGAGTGAGCTGCCTTCCTCTGGCTATGACACGTTCAATGTTTCCATCATTCTGAGAGAGTGGAGGGTGGATCTGATAGGATTCCAGTTTCAGTTTACTGATGATAGTGGCAGTCTGGTCTTGCATGATGCCCTCACTCAGAATCTCTACTGTCTCAACACAAGTTCTCAGGATGAACCACTTCTCATCACCTATCGGGTGGGACTGTCTGAAAGGAACAAAATTGCCAATTTACGTGGCAGCAGGAGTAGTCAACAGTGCACTAGTGGATGGAGGAGGAGCCATCTTCCTCGCAGAGCTACTCCCGGAGAGTGCAGCCTGCACAAATGGTTTGTCAGCTTACAGTCTTCAGAGTTATATCACTGGATCCTGGAACCTCAGGGTTACTATGCTAACTTCTGTAGGTAAGCATTTGCCAGTTTACAATTAGTGTTAACTGAACTGAATTAAGTTCCTTTTCCATTTTACTCTTACTACTTTCCACTCTTCCTCTCCTTCACCAGTTTCTGTTTATTGTCTGTCATAAGAATGACAACATTCCTCTGGAGTGTAGGGTCTTGGGGGGGGAGATATGATAGAGGTTTATAGAATGATCAGAGATAACCCTAAATCCAAGGTAGAAATGTTGGATACCAAAGGGCATAACCTTACAGTGAGATTGTGGAGATTTAAAGGGAATGTGCACAGTAATACTTTTACAGAATAGTAGGTGCCTGGAATGGGCTGTCACGGGTGATAATGGAAAGAGACAAGATTGTGGCATTCTAAAAGCTTTTCTATGGGCCCATATATGCAAGGGATGGAGGAATATGGATTACACACAAGCAGAAGGGATTCAGTTAATTTGGCATCAGTCTGGGCTCATTGTGGGTGAAGGGACTGTTCCTATGTTGTACTGTTCAACCTTCTACTATAGAACGTAGAATAGTACAGCACAGTACAGGCCCTTCGGCCCACAATGTTGTGCCGAGCCTCAAACCCTGCCTCCCATATAATCCCTCACCTTAAATTCCTCCATATACCTGTCTAGTAGTCTCTTAAACTTCACTAGTGTATCTGCCTCCACCACTGACTCAGGCAGTGCATTCCACGCACCAACCACTCTGAGTAAAAAACGTTCCTCTAATATCCCCCTTGAACTTCCCACCCCTTACCTTAAAGCCATGTCCTCTTGTATTGAGCAGTGGTGCCCTGGGGAAGAGGCGCTGGCTATCCACTCCATCTATTCCTCTTATTATCTTGTACACCTCTATCATGTCTCCTCTCATCCTCCTTCTCTCCAAAGAGTAAAACCGTAGCTCCCTTAATCTCTGATCATAATCCATATTCTCTAAACCAGGCAGCATCCTGGTAAATCTCTGCTGTACCCTTTCCAATGCTTCCACATCCTTCCTATAGTGAGGTGACCAGAAATGGACACAGTACTCCAAGTGTGGCCTAACCAGAGTTTTATAGAGCTGCATCATTACATCGCGATTCTTAAACTCTGTTCCTCGACTTATGAAAGCTAACACCCCATAAGCTTTCTTATCTACCTTATCTACCTGTGAGGCAACTTTCAGGGATCTGTGAACATGTACCCCCAGATCCCTCTGCTCCTTCACACTACCAAGTATCCTGCCATTTACTTTGTACTCTGCCTTGGAGTTTGTCCTTTCAAAGTGTACCACCTCACACTTCTCTGGGTTGAACTCCATCTGCCACTTCTCAGCCCACTCCTGCATCCTATCAATGTCTCTCTGCAATCTTTGACAATCCTCTGCACCATCTACAACACCACCAACCTTTGTGTCATCTGCAAAGTTACCAACCCACCCTTCTACCCCCACATCCAGGTCGTTAATAAAAATAATGAAAGGTAGAGGTCCCAGAATCGATCCTTGTGGGACACCACTAGTCACAATCCTCCAATCTGAATGTACTCCCTCCACCCCCACCCTCTGCCTTCTGCAGGCAAGCCAATTCTGAATCCACCTGGCCAAACTTCCCTGGATCCCATGACTTCTGACTTTCTGAATAATCCTACCATGTGCAACCTTGTCAAATGCCTTACTAAAATCCATATAGATCACATCCACTGCACTACCCTCATCTATATGCCTGGTCACCTCCTTAAAGAGCTCTATCAGGCTTGTTAGACATGATCTGCCTTTCACAAAGCCATGCTGACTGTCCCTGATCAGACCATGATTCTCTAAATGCCCATAGATCCTATCTCTAAGAATCTTTTCCAACAGCTTTCCCACCATAGACGTAAGGCTCACTGGTCTATAATTACCCAGACTATCCCTACTACCTTTTTTGAACAAGGGGACAACATTTACCTCCCTCCAATCCTCCGGTACCATTCCCATAGACAACGAGGACATAAAGATCCTAACCAGAGGCTCAGCAATCTCTTCCCTCGTCTCGTGGAGCAGCCTGGAAAATATTCCATTAGGCGCTGGGGACTGATCTGTCCTAATGTATTTTAACAACTCCAACACCTCCTCTTCCTTAATATCAACATGCTCCAGAACATCAACCTCACCCATATTGTCCTCACCGTCATCAAGTTCCCTCTCATTGGTGAATACCGAAGAAAAGTATTCACTGAGGACCTCGCTCACTTCCACAGCCGCCAGGCACATCTTCCCACCTTTCTCTCTAATCAGTCCTACCTTCACTCCTGTCATCCTTTTCTTCTTCACATAATTGAAGAATGCCTTGGGGTTTTCCTTTACTCTACTCGCCAAGGCCTTCTCATGCCCCCTTCTTGCTCTTCTCAGCCCCTTCTTAAGCTCCTTTCTTGCTTCCCTATATTCCTCAATAGACCCATCTGATCCTTGCTTCCTAAACCTCATGTATGCTGCCTTCTTCCACCTGACTAGACTTTCCACTTCACTTGTCACCCATGGTTCCTTCACCCTACCATTCTTTATCTTCCTCACTGGGACAAATTTATCCCTAATATCCTGCAAGAGATCTCTAAACATCGACCACATGTCCATAGTACATTTCCCTGCAAAAACATCATCCCAATTCACACCCACAAGTTCTAGCCTTATAGCTTCAAAATTTGCCCTTCCCCAATTAAAAATTTTCCTGTCCTCTCTGATTCTATCCTTTTTCATGATAATGCTAAAGGCCAGGGAGCGGTGGTCACTGTCCCCCAGATGCTCACCCACTGAGAGATCTGTGACCTGACCCAGTTCATTACCTAGTACTAGATCTAGTATGGCGTTCCCCCTAGTCGGCCTGTCCACATATTGTGACAGGAATCCGTCCTGGACACATTTAACAAGCTCTGCCCCATCCAAACCCTTGGAACTAATCAGGTGCCAATCAATATTAGGGAAGTTAAAGTCACCCATGATAACAACCCTGCACTTTTTGCACTTTTTGCACTTTTCCAAAATCTGCCTCCCAATCTGCTCCTCTGTATCTCTGCTGCTACCAGGGGCCTATAGAAAACTTCCAATAGAGTAACTGCTCCCTTCCTGTTCCTGATTTCCACCCAGACTGACTCAAAAAAGGATCCTGCTACATTACCCACCCTTTCTGTAGCTGTAATAGTATCCCTGACCAGTAATGCCACCCCTCCTCCCCTTTTCTCCCACTCTCTATCCCTTTTAAAGCACTGAAATCCAGGAATATTGAGAATCCATTCCTACCCTGGTGTCAGCCAAGTCTCTGTAATGGCCACTACATCATAATTCCACGTATGTATTCAAGCTCTCAGTTCATCACCTTTGTTCCTGATGCTTCTTGCATTGAGGTACACACACTTCAGCCCTTCTACCTTACTGTCTTTACACCATTTATTCTGCTTCTCTTTCCTCAAAGCCTCTCTGTATGTTAGATCTATGTTCTAAATGGGGGCAGAAGTAGGATCAGCAAACCTGCTCTGCCTTTCAATAAGCTCAGTCCTGCTCTGATTTGTACTTTGTATTGATCAAAAGTTTGTTTCCGCCTTGAACAAATTCAATAATTCAGTCATTCATCCGCTATAGGGGATGAACCATTATGCCTATGAATAAGCAATTCAACTTGCCCTATGCTCCTACTCTTCCAGGCTATAATGAAAATGATTTGCCTTTTCAAGCAGTCACCAAATTGCCTTTTGGCTGTTTTTGATTAATCTGCTTCCACCATCCTTTCTGTCTGAATTCCAGGTGATCTTGTTGCTTTTTCCTTTTCGGTTCCCATTGCACTCTCCCACTACTCATCCTCCTAATAAAATGGAAGCAGTTTTTCTTCTTTTTAATCAAGATCCCAGAGGATTTTGAACTTTCCTATCAACTCTCTCCTGACTGGTTGTTTACAGCATACCATTATCTGGGTGTCAGGACACTGGAGCAGGAATCCAGTTGCAGGCCCAGTACTGTGAAGACTGTGATATTAATTGAGTAACAAATCCCAAGGTGCAAACAAAGTCAGCATCAAAGTTCAGGCAGAGATCAAAACATCCAGAGAAATCCAAAAACCAGAATCGGGAAACAGGCAGTGTTGATATTCAGATAGACAGAGCACAGATACAAAGGCTCAGGAAAATTCACTAGCACAATCTGGCAATGAATAGGTGAAAACACAGGACTGAAACACACTGAGCAATAAACAGAGAGGCAGATGATAGGTAGAGCATAATGAGACACAAGTGGCAGCAATACAGGTAATAATGAGAAATAGATGAGAGACGGAGTACTCAGTAATACAGGGGCCGGAGTAGAGCAGGAGCAGGGACAGGAGCACATGGCAATACAAAAGCTGGGGGAAGCATACAAAAAGACAAAGTTCAGCTAGAGGTACTGACAGTACTCACCACCACCCCCGGCCAACGGACGCCTCCTGGCATCATGGCAGGTAGAGCTGGGTGCTGGCGATGAAAGTCCCTGATGAGAGAGGGGTCCGGGATGTAATGGGCAGGAACCCAGCACCTCTCCTTAGGACCATAGCCCTCCCAGTCCACAAAGGCCCTGATGCCGAACATCCAGCAGTCGACGCACCGCGAAGGCCTCTGACCCATCGATGAGCCATGGGGGGGGGGGGGTTTGGGGACAGGACACAGGGACAAGCTCATGAAAGGCTTGATGCGGGACACATGGAAGGTGCGATGAATGCGGCAAAGAGCGGAGGGGAGCTTGAGATGGACGGCAACAGGGCTGATGACTTTAGCAATGGGAAAGGGGCCGAGGAAGTGAGGGGCGAGCTTGTAGGAATCCACCTTGAGGGGCAGGTCTCAGGTTGAAAGCCACATTTGCTGTCCCTGGCAGTAATGTGGGGCCTTGGAGCAATGGTAGTCAGCTTAGATTATGAAGACACACAGTCCTCTTTTATTGCCATTTAGAAATGCATGCATTAAGAAATGATACAATATTTCCTCCGGTGTGATATCACAAAACACAGGACAGACCAAGACTGAAAAAACTGACAAAACCACATAATTATAACATATAGTTACAACAGTGCAACAATACCATAACTTGATGAAGAAGTCCGTGAGCACAGTAAAAAGTTCAAAGTCTCTCAAATGTCCCACATCTCACGCAGACGGGAGAAGGAAGAAAAACTCTCCCTGCCATGCCGACCACAATCCGACTCTGAGTCATCTGAAAACTTCAAGCCTCCGATCAGCTCTCCGACACAGAGTGCTGAGTGCCATCTCTGTCCGAACGATTCGACCTCAATCTTGGTCGCCACCAGCAGGCAAAGCCGGGGATTTTGAGGCCTTCCCTCTGGAAGATTCCTGACCGCGCAGTAACGACAGCAGCGAACGAGCATTTCAGAAATTTCTCCAGATGTTCCTCTGTGCTTTCACGTCTGTCTCCATCAAATCAGAATTGTCCACGGCCCCTATTAAACAGAAACGATATCATTTTTCACCGGAGAGCTGCACTTGACGCTTTGATCTTAGCAGAGGCATGGAGAAGGGCAGAGTGAATGCACCTGCATGTCCGCTGACAATGGCGGTTGAAAGCCTCAGCAGATGGAACGCCAACCTCCTCCTCCTGGGCAGGAAACAGTGGAGGGTGGTAGCCAAGGCAGCACTAGAAAGGGGGCAGACCGGTGGATGAGGATGGATGAGAGTTTATGAGGGGTTCTGGGAGACCAGACTCCGCAATACTGTCTCCAGCTGTTGGTTGGCCCGTTCGGTCTGGCCATTGGTCTGTGGATGAAAACCTGAAGACAGACTCTCAGAGGCACCCAGTTAGTTTCTGAAGATGCCCACCAGAAGTTGGATGTGAATTGAGAGCCCCTGTCTGACACAACATCTACAGGTAAACCATGTGATTTAAAAACATGCAGTGCTAGTAATTTGGCTGTTTCTTTGGCTGAGGGGAGTTTCAACAGAGAAACTATGAACTACCGTGAGAATGGTACTATTACTGACTGATGGGGGAAGACTGGTGACAAAATCCAGGGCAATGTGGGACCAGGGTCTCTTGGGGATAGACAGGGGTTGTAACAGACCAGCAGTGACCAGTTAGAGTTCTTGCCTTGAGCACAGACCGAGCAGGCTGAGACGAAGCTGTGGATGTCATCTCCAATGGAGGGCCACCAGAACCGCCGACTGATGAAGGCCTGAGTACGCTTGGTTCCACGGTGACAGAATAATGGGGAGGAATGACCTGTGAGCAGACAGAGCTGGGAACATAAACACGGTTAGTGGGGCATTGACTAGGGGCTGCCTCGCTCTGTCGAGCAGCTTGCACAGTGGATTCAATGTCCCATTGTGCTGCACCCACGAGACAGTGAGCAGGGAGGATGGCATCAGCTACCTCAGGGGTCTCAGAGGAAGGAAATCTTCGGGAAAGGGCATTAGGTTTTCCATCCTTGGAACTGGGGCAGAAGGACTGAGTAAAATTGAATCTTGAGAAAAACAGGGACCAACGAGCTTGACGGGAGCTGAGATGCTTGGCAGTACAGATATATTCCAGATTCTTGTGATCAGTCCAGAATATGAATGGCACCTTTGCTCCCTCTAGCCAATGCCTCCACTCCTCCAGAGCTAGCTTCACAGCCGGCAGCTCCCGGTTTCCGATATCGTAATTCCACTCTGTGGG
Organism: Mobula hypostoma; assembly: GCF_963921235.1. NCBI lineage: Eukaryota > Metazoa > Chordata > Chondrichthyes > Myliobatiformes > Myliobatidae > Mobula > Mobula hypostoma. Next base: position 72,077,934 of record NC_086112.1, on the reverse strand, counting down.
AGTGAGGCGGTGAGAGAAGAAGGCGCAGGGGTTATGGGCTGAGTGCAGGTCGGTGGGACTAGGTGAGAGTAAGAGTTCGGCATGGACTAGAAGGGCCGAGATGGCCTGTTTCCATGCTGTAATTGTTATATGGTTATATGGTTATGGGTGTACCTTCTCATCCTTGGCCGAGCGCTGAGAGAGAACAGCTCCTTCACCAATGTCAGACGCATCCACCTCCATAATGAACTGACGGTCGGTGTCAGGTTGAATCAGGATGGGGGCAGAGGTGAAACTTTCCTTCAGGTCAGAGAATGCTTTTCCAGCAGCCGGGGAACAGGAGAATCTGACAGCCGATAAGGGAAGAGCAGTGAGTGGTGCAGCCAATGTACTGTCATTTCTGATGAAGCAGTGATAGAAGTTAGCAAAGCCCAGGAAGCGCTGCAACTCCCGTCGAGTCGAGGGTTGGGGCCATTCGACCACTGCCTTGACCTTCTGTTGGTCGATCTAAATGGAACCGCCTGAAGTTACTTACCCAAGGTAGGAGACTGTATTGCGAAGAAACTCACATTTCTCAGCCTTCATAAAGAGCTGGTTCTCCAGAAGGCGCTGGAGAACTCTGCAGACATGACCTGTGTGTTCAGCAAGGGACTTAGAAAAGATCAACGTGTCAGTGAGATACACAAAAACAAATTAGTTCAGCAGCTCCCTGAGAACGTCATTACCAGGGTTTGGAAGACGGCAGGGGTGTTGGTGAGACCAAATGGCAAGACCAGGTAGTCGTAATGGCCTCAGGTGGTTTTGAAGGACGTCTTCTACTCGTCCCCCTTCATGGATGCGGACAAGATGGTAGGCGTTACAGAGATCAAGCTTGGTGAAAACTGAGGTTCCTTGCAGTAGTTCAAATGCCGAGGTCATGAGCGGAAAAGGGTAATGGTTCTTAACAGTGACTTCATTCAGTCCCTGGTAATCAATGCATGGACGCAAGGAGCCGTGCTTCTTTTCAACAAAGAGAAAATTGGCACCAGCAGGGGAGGAAGACGGCCGGATGATGCCTGCAGCCAGAGACTCTTGAATGTACTTACACATGGCTTCTGTTTCAGGTACGGACAGGGCATACAGGAGCCCCTTGGGGAGATGTGCCAGGCAAAAGGTCAATGGTGCAATCATATAGACGATGAGGCAGTAGGGAAGTGGCCCGGGACTTGCTGAACGCAGCCTGAATACATTGACCTCCAGGAGGGATGGCACTAAGGTCTGGAAATTCCTCGGGGGGATCTGGGCTTGGAGACATGGGGATCTGAGCATGGCAGAGGCAGTGGGTGTGACCGAATGGGCTCCAGCCTACAATCTTGCGACTGAGCCAGTCAATGTGGGAGTTTTGTATAACTAACCAGGGATGGCCCAGGACAATGGGAGTTTGAGGAGAGTCAATAACATTAAGGGTTAACTGTTCATGATGGTTGCCTCATAAACTGAGACTCACCAGGGCCGTGACATGGGTGATGTGAGCCAGTCTCTGACTGCTCAAGGCGTTGGCCATTAATGGTGACTGGAGAGAAGACGTGGGTAGTTCCCACTGTGCAGCTAAGCCGGAATCAATAAAACACCCCTCCACACCAGAATCGACCAAGGCAGAGACTGCTCGCTGTTGGACCCCCCACTCCAGAGAAGCAGGCATGAGAGTGAGTGGTGTCGAGGAGGGCCGGACAGGGGTCATGCTCACCAGTACTCCTCATCCTACTGGTGAGCGCTGTATTTTACTGGGCAGGTGGATATGAAGTGGCCTGGTTGGCCACAGTACAGACAGGAACAGCTGCTGGTTCTCCTTTGTCTTTCAGTCAGCATCAGGCAGGTACGGTCAACATGCAAAGCCTCGGGCTCTGGAGTGGGAATTGTAGATAACGGCAAACAGCAGGGCAACGTAGACTGATGAGGAGCTTGGAACTCACCCAGTGCCCCCAGGGACCCTCTGGAACCCCTCCCTCTGCGGTGCTGCTGAAGGCGAACATTAACGCGGATGGCCACATCCACCAGGCTTCAAAGATGGCAGGAAAGTCCTGGGTGACCAGCACATCTTTGATGTCTTTGGAGAGGCCATTCAGGAAGGTGTCATACTGTGCCTCAGAGTTCCAGCTGCTGGAGGTAGATAGGGACTAGAACACTATGGTGTAATCTGACACAGGTCTGTGCCCCCAGTGCATGTGCAGCCTTTCACAGGCAGCCTCTCTCTCCCATGTTTGGAGCCATCAAACACTTTTCTCATCTCCTCAGAAAATAACTGAAAGCTGATGCAGAAAGAGGAACCCGCCTCCCAGACAGCTGTTCCCCATTCTCTCGCCCGACCAGACAGTTGGGTGATGACATAGGCTACCTTCGCTCAATCAGTCAGAAATGTTGCTGGTTGTAATTCAAAGATGAAGGTGCACTGGGAAAGAAAAGAGCAGCAGGTACCAGGCTCACCTGAGTACTTTTCTGGAGGAGGCAGACGGGGCTCTTGGACAGGAGGAGCACGCGAGGACACAGAGGGCAGGGCGGAAGATGCAGTCACAGAATATTGATGGGTGCTCTGGGACTGCTGGAGTGACTGAGTCTGGGTCACAAGATCGGCTACATTGGCAGAAAGCGACTCCACGGCCCTGAACACAGAGTCCAGCTGGTTCTGGTGTCTCCCCAACATCACTCCCTGTTGTTCCAGGGCAGTTCTCAGATGACCAGGGTCTGCTGGATCCGTTCTGGCCAGATTGTACTGTCAGGGCCCTGAAGCAGGGATCCAATCACAGACCCAGTACTGTCTACACTGTGATATTAATTGAGTAACAAATCCTGAGGTGTAAACAAAGTCAGCGTCAAAGTTCAGGCAGAGATCAAAACATCCAGAGAAATCTAAAAACCAGAATCGGGAAATAGGCAGAGTCGATATTCAGATAGACAGAGCACAGATACAAAGGCTCAGGAAAACTCACTGGCACAATCTGACATTAAACAGGTGAAAACACAGGACTGAAATACACTGAGCAATAAACAGAGAGGCAGATGATAGGTGGAGCACAATGAGACACAAGTGGCAGCAATACAGGTAATAATGAGAAATAGATGAGAGACGGAGTACTCAGTAATACAGGGGCAGGAGCAGGGACATGGCAATACAAAACCACAGACTGACAGCTAGGGGAAACACACAAAAAGACAGAGGTACTGACACTGGGGTACTCTTTCTGCACATCACACAGATAATGACTGTCTACAGGCATATGAGCATTGGTTAAGGAACAACGTTCCCTCTAAGGGGTGTGTACAAAGGAATTTAAACTGTGCTCAAAAGGTAGGCATATTTAACATATTTCACAATCATACACGATCACATTTCCTTTCCCGGTTTCTGACGTGGACGGCGTTGACAATGTGGAGTTTGCGATCAGATATCTGCAGATTTTAGAACTGGCCTATTTATACTGTTTTTGTTGAAGAAATTATTCAGTGTGGACATGTTGTTGTCACCGGACAAAAAAATTGCAGAGCACAAGATTTTTGCACACACTGGTCATTACAAATCAGAGGGAACATTGTTAGGGAAGCTTCTGCACTTCCGTTGGTCAATCGTTACTTTCTTAGAAAACTGAGATACAAAGAAAAAAAAATGATTCAAAGGTTCAAAGGTCCAATTTGATGTCAGAGAAATGTATACAATATACACCCTGAATTTTTCTTCGCAAACATCCATGAAAACAGAGAAGTGCCCCAAAGAATGAATGACAATTAAACATTAGAACCCCAAAGTCCCCCCCCCAGCTCCCCTCCCTCCCATGCGTAAGTAGCAGCAAGCAACTATCCCCCCCACTCCACCGGCAAAAATACAAGTATCAGCACCGCCACTGAGCACTCAGTGTGAGCAAAGACACAGACTTGCAGTTACCCCAAAGACTTTACATTTTATCCGGCACTTGACATCCCACTGGTTCTCTCTCTCCCTAATAAGGGAGAGGGCGGTGTCTCCATTTTCCCAGCAAGCGGGGAGACATAACAGCAACTCACTGATTTACAATCTTAAAAGTCTGTTACATCGCTTTTTTCGAGCTCTGTGCCTGAAGATCGCAAAGATCCCGGGTCTTTGGAACCACAGCAGTAGATCTTCTGACTCCCCCAATGACAGATGGGTCTCCTGCTGTGACACTGACCCTTGATCCACCCGTCTCCAGAGCCCCGAGATCTTAGGCTTCCAAATCCAAGCCGGACTCTCAGGCCGAATCCCTGGCGTGCTGAACAACAGCCAGTCCTGAAATCCCAACAACAGGTCCCATTCCCACAAAGAACCAAAGTCTGTGTGTAACTCCAGGTAAGGGTCTTCAAAAGAACCCTGAAAGGGAAAAATAAAGATATTAAAGATGGAAATAGAGCTGTTTCTGAAGATGCCAGCAATGGAGTTGCCATTTAGCGCCATCTTAACTCCACCTCTGTCTCCATCTCAATAATAAATGTTTATTATTGTCATGTATTGAAAACGTGCAAAAATTGCCTTGCATAATGTTCATAGATCAATTTATTACATCAGTACATTGAGGTATAGCAGAAGTGTCAGTTACAGAGAAAGTGCAGAGCAGATACACAATAAGATGCAACATCATAACAAGGTAGATTGTGGATCATTCTTATTCTGGCTTCTTCCCACTTCCTATCAAGTCCTGATGAAGGGTCTCCGCCTGAAATGTAGACTATTTATTCATTTCTGTAGATGCTGCCTGACCTGCCGAGTTCCTCCAGCATTTTGTGTGTACTCCTCTGAATTTCCAGCATCTGCAGAATTTCTTATGTTTAAAACTGCGAGGTCAAGAGTGCATCTTATCATACTGAGGAACAGTTAATCATCCCCTAACAGTGGGATAGAAGCAATCCTTCAGCCTGGTGTATATGCTTTCAGACTTTTGTATCCTCTGCCTGATGGAATAGTGGAGAAGAGAGAAAGTTTAGGGTTGCTGGGCTCTTACTGAGGCAATAAGAAATGTAAATGGAGTCCATGGATGGGAGGCTGTTTTTTATGACATGCGAACCTGCCTCCACAACTCTCTGCAGTTTCTTGCAGTCATCATTTCTAAGGTACAACAAAAAAAGATTGGTGCAGGTCAACAGCGACATGAAAATTTCTTTCACATCCTGAACGTAGCCCCCCTGGTAAGCCTCAGCCTCGCTCAACTCGCTTTTGTCTAGGGGAAGGAGCCTTTGGCCCCACCAAACTGAGTAACTAAGTTTGTGTGGATGCTGTGTGATGTACCCCACCCCGCCAAATAACAGACAATACACCATATATGAGTAAACGATTACAATTTATAGATCTTACTGGAACTATGTAATTAATAGAGATAAAATATAAAAAGAAAGTAAAAGGCGCCAAATTTATCAAAGTTCAACCCCTTCATGCATAATATTTGGAGCTCTAGTAACAGTCCTCTTTTCACCATTCGATCCCCTCTGACCACCTCGACCAGACACTGCACGAGTCTGTCTTCATCTCCTCTCCTCGCCGAAGACCCTGGACCTCAGACTCCGGCTCGGGGTCTGCCCCGTTGGCCAGCTCACAGCATCGCATCCGCTCTCTCTCTCCCCATCACGCCTTCTCCCCAAAAACCCGCAGATCACAATAGCTTACAGACACACAAAAAAGAATAACATCTATCCCAATTGGTTAGCAACGGAATACAACTCCCTCTATAACCCAAACAAGCTGCTAGCGAGAGAACTTTCTCAGCAGTTAACATAACGAAGAAGCCATTTTAATTAGCCTATTAGATTAGATTATGAGGACACACAGTCCGCTTTTATTGTCATTTCATAATGTGTGCATTAAGAAATGATACAATGTTTTTCCAGAGTGATATCACAGACACACATGACAAACCAAGACTGAAAAACTGACAAAAACCACATAATTATAACATATAGTTACAACAGTGCAAAGCAATACCGTAATTTGATAAGAACAGACCATGGGCACAGTAAAGTCTCTTGGAAGTCCCATCATCTCACGCAGACGGTGAACTTCCAGCACCACAAACTTGCCGATGCAGCATCCTGGAAGCATCCGACCACAGTCCAACTCCGAGTCCGTCCGAAAACTCTGAGCCTCCGACCAGCTCTCCGACACCGATGCACCAAGCACCATCTCTGCCAAGCGCTTCGACCCCGGCCCCGGCAACAGACAATAGGCAAGGCCGAGGATTTGGGGCCTTCCCTTCAGAGATTCTCGATCGCACAGTAGTAGCGGCAGCGAAGCGGGCATTTCAGAAGTTTCTCCAGATGTTCCTCTGTGCTTCTCACATCTGTCTCCATCAAATCAGGATTGTGTACGGCATCCTACTTCACAATTTGGAACAGCCGCGCACGCTGCGTCATGCCACCATCTTATCCTCGCTCCTTGCAGTAACATTAAAGAAGAAACCCCTTACGTGTGGAGTAGAGGCATTGGCAATAGCATCTATGTGGCTGGACCAGGACAGGCTCCCTAAAAATGCAAGATGTTATTAATCTCAATGACTTGACCTCCACAGCCACTTGTGGCAATGAATTCCACAAATTCACTACCCCTTAGTGAAAGAAATTCCTCCCCATCTTTGTTCAAAATGAACATCCCTCTATTCTGAGAATGTGCCCCTGGCCTTAGACTCACCCACTATAGGAAACATTCTCCCCACATCCACTCTCTCCAGACCTTTCAATACTTGATAGGTTTCAATGAGATCTACTCTCATTCTTCTAAACTCCAGCAAGTACAGGCCCACAGCCATCAAACACTCCTCATACAATAATCCTTTCATTCCTGGAATAATTCTTGTGATCTTCTTTGGACTCTCCAATGCCAGCACGTTTTTTCTTAGATAAAGGGCCCAAGCCTGCTCACAATACTCCAAGTGAGGTCTCACCAGTGCTTTATGAAGTATCAACATTACATCTTTGCTTTTATATTTTCACCCTCTCGAAAAGAATGCTAACATCACATTTGCCTTCCTCACCACCAACTCAACCTGCAAATTAACCTTTAGGGAATCCTGCATGCAACTCCCTAGTCCATTTGCACCTCAGGTTTTTGAATTTTCTCTCCATTTAGAAGATCACCTATGCTTTTATATGTCCATGTCATGCACCTTGTGTGTATTTACCTCCCTGTAAGGACTTTAGCAAGTCCTTTGACAAGGTCCGTCGTGGGAGGATGGTTAAGATTCAGCCGCTGGGCACTCAGGATGAGGTACTATATTGGATTAGACGTTGGCTTTGTGGGAGAAGCCAGGGAGTGGTGGTGGAATTTGCCTCTGTGACTGCAGGCCAGTGACTAGCGGTGTGACTGTTGTTGTTTGCCACCCTTGTCAGTGATTCGGAGGAGAGACGGGGAGGACGGTGGACGGGGTTTTGGGGGGAGTCGGAGGAGGGACGGGGAGTCGGAGGAGAGACGGGGAGGACGGTGGATGGGGTTTTGGGGGGAGTCGGAGGAGAGACCGGGAGGACGGTGGATGGGGTTTTGGGGGGAGTCGGAGGAGAGACGAGGAGTCGGAGGAGGAGGGACGGGGAGTCGGAGGAGAGACGGGGAGGACGGTGGATGGGGTTTTGGGGGGAGTCGGAGGAGAGACGGGGAGTCGGAGGAGAGACAGGGAGGACGGTGGATGGGGTTTTGGTGGGGAGTCGGAGGACAGACGGGGAGGATGGTGGACGTGGCTTTTGGTGGGGAATCGGAGGATAGACGGGGAGTCGGAGGAGAGACGGGGAGGACTGGAGACGGGTTTTGGGGGGAGTCGGAGGAGAGACGGGGAGGATGGTGGACGGGGTTTTGGGGGGAGTCGGAGGAGAGACGGGGAGTCGGAGGAGAGACGGGGAGGACTGGAGACGGGGTTTTGGGGGGAGTCGGAGGAGAGACGGGGAGGATGGTGGACGGGGTTTTGGGGGGAGTCGGAGGAGAGACGGGGAGTCGGAGGAGAGACGGGGAGGACTGGAGACGGGGTTTTGGGGGGAGTCGGAGGAGAGACGGGGAGGACGGTGGACGGGGTTTTGGGGGGAGTCGGAGGAGAGACGGGGAGGACGGTGGACGGGGTTTTGGGGGGAGTCGGAGGAGAGACGGGGAGGACTGGAGACGGGGTTTTGGGGGGAGTCGGAGGAGAGACGGGGAGGATGGTGGACGGGGTTTTGGGGGGAGTCGGAGGAGAGACGGGGAGTCGGAGGAGAGACGGGGAGGACTGGAGACGGGGTTTTGGGGGGAGTCGGAGGAGAGACTGGGAGGACGGTGGACGGGGTTTTGGGGGGAGTCGGAGGAGAGACGGGGAGTCGGAGGAGAGACGGGGAGTCGGAGGAGAGACTGGGAGGACGGTGGACGGGGTTTTGGCGGGGAGTCGGAGGAGAGACGGGGAGGACGGTGGACGGGGTTTTGGGGGGAGTCGGAGGAGAGACGGGGAGGACGGTGGACGGGGTTTTGGGGGGAGTCGGAGGAGAGACGGGGAGTCGGAGGAGAGACGGGGAGGACTGGAGACGGGGTTTTGGGGGGAGTCGGAGGAGAGACGGGGAGGACGGTGGACGGGGTTTTGGGGGGAGTCAGAGGAGAGACGGGGAGTCAGAGGAGAGACGGGGAGGATGGTGGACGGGGTTTTGGGGGGAGTCAGAGGAGAGACGGGGAGGACGGTGGACGGGGTTTTGGGGGGAGTCGGAGGAGAGACGGGGAGTCGGAGGAGAGACGGGGAGGACGGTGGACGGGGTTTTGGGGGGAGTCGGAGGAGAGACGGGGAGGAAGGTGGATGGGGTTTTGGGGGCAGTCGGAGGAGAGACGGGGAGGACGGTGGACGGGGTTTTGGGGGGAGTCGGAGGAGAGACGGGGAGTCGGAGGAGAGACGGGGAGGACTGGAGACGGGGTTTTGGGGGGAGTCAGAGGAGAGACGGGGAGGACGGTGGACGGGGTTTTGGGGGGAGTCGGAGGAGAGACGGGGAGTCGGAGGAGAGACGGGGAGGACGGTGGACGGGGTTTTGGGGGGAGTCGGAGGAGAGACGGGGAGGATGGTGGACGGGGTTTTGTGGGGAGCCAGAGGAGAGACGGGGAGTCGGAGGAGAGACGGGGAGGACTGGAGACGGGGTTTTGGGGGAGTCGGAGGAGAGACGGGGAGGACGGTGGACGGGGTTTTGGGGGGAGTCGGAGGAGAGACGGGGAGTCGGAGGAGAGACGGGGAGGACGGTGGACGGGGTTTTGGGGGGAGTCGGAGGAGAGACGGGGAGGACGGTGGATGGGGTTTTGGGGGCAGTCGGAGGAGAGACGGGGTGTCGGAGGAGAATGGGGAGGACGGTGGACGGGGTTTTGGGGGCAGTCGGAGGAGAGACGGGGAGGACGGTGGATGGGGTTTTGGGGGCAGTCGGAGGAGAGACGGGGAGGACGGTGGACGGGGTTTTGGGGGGAGTCGGAGGAGAGACGGGGAGTCGGAGGAGAGACGGGGAGGACGGTGGACGGGGTTTTGGGGGGAGTCGGAGGAGAGACGAGGAGTCGGAGGAGAGACGGGGAGGACGGTGGACGGGGTTTTGGGGGGAGTCGGAGGAGAGACGGGGAGTCGGAGGAGAGACGGGGAGGACAGAGGACGGGGTTTTGGGGCGAGTCGGAGGAGGGACGAGGAGTCGGAGGAGAGACGGGGAGGACGGTGGACGGGGTTTTGGGGGCAGTCGGAGGAGAGACGGGGAGGACGGTGGACGGGGTTTTGGGGGGAGTCAGAGGAGGGACGAGGAGTCGGAGGAGAGACGGGGAGGACGGTGGACGGGGTTTTGGGGGAGTCGGAGGAGAGACGGGGACGACGGTGGACGGGGTTTTGGGGGCAGTCGGAGGAGAGACGGGGAGGACGGTGGATGGGGTTTTGGGGGCAGTCGGAGGAGAGACGGGGAGGACGGTGGACGGGGTTTTGGGGGGAGTCGGAGGAGAGACGGGGAGGACGGTGGACGGGGTTTTTGGGGGGAGTCGGAGGAGAGACGAGGAGTCGGAGGAGAGACGGGGAGGACGGTGGATGGGGTTTTGGGGGCAGTCGGAGGAGAGACGGGGAGGACGGTGGACGGGGTTTTGGGGGGAGTCGGAGGAGGGACGAGGAGTCGGAGGAGAGACGGGGAGGACGGTGGACGGGGTTTTGGGGGGAGTCGGAGGAGAGACGGGGAGGACGGTGGACGGGGTTTTGGGGGGAGTCGGAGGAGGGACGAGGAGTCGGAGGAGAGACGGGGAGGACGGTGGACGGGGTTTTGGGGGCAGTCGGAGGAGAGACGGGGAGGACGGTGGATGGGGTTTTGGGGGCAGTCGGAGGAGAGACGGGGAGGACGGTGGACGGGGTTTTGGGGGGAGTCGGAGGAGAGACGGGGAGGACGGTGGACGGGGTTTTGGGGGGAGTCGGAGGAGAGACGAGGAGTCGGAGGAGAGACTGGGAGGACGGTGGACGGGGTTTTGGGGGGAGTCGGAGGAGAGACGGGGAGTCGGAGGAGAGACGGGGAGGACGGTGGACGGGGTTTTGGGGGGAGTCGGAGGAGAGACGGGGAGGATGGTGGACGGGGTTTTGGGGGGAGCCGGAGGAGAGACGGGGAGTCGGAGGAGAGACGGGGAGGACTGGAGACGGGGTTTTGGGGGAGTCGGAGGAGAGACGGGGAGGACGGTGGACGGGGTTTTGGGGGGAGTCGGAGGAGAGACGGGGAGGACGGTGGACGGGGTTTTGGGGGGAGTCGGAGGAGAGACGGGGAGGACGGTGGATGGGGTTTTGGGGGCAGTCGGAGGAGAGACGGGGTGTCGGAGGAGAATGGGGAGGACGGTGGACGGGGTTTTGGGGGCAGTCGGAGGAGAGACGGGGAGGACGGTGGATGGGGTTTTGGGGGCAGTCGGAGGAGAGACGGGGAGGACGGTGGACGGGGTTTTGGGGGGAGTCGGAGGAGAGACGGGGAGGACGGTGGACGGGGTTTTGGGGGGAGTCGGAGGAGAGACGAGGAGTCGGAGGAGAGACGGGGAGGACGGTGGACGGGGTTTTGGGGGGAGTCGGAGGAGAGACGGGGAGTCGGAGGAGAGACGGGGAGGACAGAGGACGGGGTTTTGGGGCGAGTCGGAGGAGGGACGAGGAGTCGGAGGAGAGACGGGGAGGACGGTGGACGGGGTTTTGGGGGCAGTCGGAGGAGAGACGGGGAGGACGGTGGACGGGGTTTTGGGGGGAGTCAGAGGAGGGACGAGGAGTCGGAGGAGAGACGGGGAGGACGGTGGACGGGGTTTTGGGGGAGTCGGAGGAGAGACGGGGACGACGGTGGACGGGGTTTTGGGGGCAGTCGGAGGAGAGACGGGGAGGACGGTGGATGGGGTTTTGGGGGCAGTCAGAGGAGAGACGGGGAGGACGGTGGATGGGGTTTTGGGGGGAGTCGGAGGAGAGACGGGGAGGACGGTGGACGGGGTTTTGGGGGGAGTCGGAGGAGAGACGAGGAGTCGGAGGAGAGACGGGGAGGACGGTGGACGGGGTTTTGGGGGCAGTCGGAGGAGAGACGGGGAGGACGGTGGACGGGGTTTTGGGGGGAGTCGGAGGAGGGACGAGGAGTCGGAGGAGAGACGGGGAGGACGGTGGACGGGGTTTTGGGGGGAGTCGGAGGAGAGACGGGGAGGACGGTGGACGGGGTTTTGGGGGGAGTCGGAGGAGGGACGAGGAGTCGGAGGAGAGACGGGGAGGACGGTGGACGGGGTTTTGGGGGCAGTCGGAGGAGAGACGGGGAGGACGGTGGATGGGGTTTTGGGGGCAGTCGGAGGAGAGACGGGGAGGACGGTGGACGGGGTTTTGGGGGGAGTCGGAGGAGAGACGGGGAGGACGGTGGACGGGGTTTTGGGGGGAGTCGGAGGAGAGACGAGGAGTCGGAGGAGAGACTGGGAGGACGGTGGACGGGTTTTGGGGGGAGTCGGAGGAGAGACGGGGAGTCGGAGGAGAGACAGGGAGGACAGAGGACGGGGTTTTGGGGCGAGTCGGAGGAGGGACGAGGAGTCGGAGGAGAGACGGGGAGGACGGTGGACGGGGTTTTGGGGGCAGTCGGAGGAGGGACGAGGAGTCGGAGGAGAGACGGGGAGGACGGTGGACGGGGTTTTGGGGGCAGTCGGAGGAGAGACGGGGAGGACGGTGGATGGGGTTTTGGGGGCAGTCGGAGGAGAGACGGGGAGGACGGTGGACGGGGTTTTGGGGGGAGTCGGAGGAGAGACGGGGAGGACGGTGGACGGGGTTTTGGGGGGAGTCGGAGGAGAGACGAGGAGTCGGAGGAGAGACGGGGAGGACGGTGGACGGGGTTTTGGGGGGAGTCGGAGGAGAGACGGGGAGTCGGAGGAGAGACGGGGAGGACAGAGGACGGGGTTTTGGGGCGAGTCGGAGGAGGGACGAGGAGTCGGAGGAGAGACGGGGAGGACGGTGGACGGGGTTTTGGGGGCAGTCGGAGGAGAGACGGGGAGGACGGTGGACGGGGTTTTGGGGGGAGTCGGAGGAGGGACGAGGAGTCGGAGGAGAGACGGGGAGGACGGTGGACGGGGTTTTGGGGGGAGTCGGAGGAGGGACGAGGAGTCGGAGGAGAGACGGGGAGGACGGTGGACGGGGTTTTGCGGGGAGTCGGAGGAGAGACGAGGAGGACGGTGGACGGGGATTTGGGGGCAGTCGGAGGAGAGACACAACACAATGTGGTGTGACTGGCGTTGGGTCTGCTGTTGTTTGCCACCCTTGTCAGTGATTCGGATGATGATATATTCAACTGTGTCAGCAAGTTTGTGGATGACACCAGGACTGGGAGCACAGTGGACAGTGCAGGATTGCTGTGGGATCCTTCCCAGCTGGAAAAAATAGGCGGAATAATAGCAGATGCAATTTGATCCAGACCACTGTAGGGTGTTGCATGTCGAGAGGACAAAGCGGGACAGGAGTAACGCGGTGAGTGATAGAGCACTGAGGAGCGTGGCAAAATTGAGGGATCTGCGAACGAAAATCCATAATTCCTTGAAAGTGGTATCACAGGTAAATAGGGTCTTAAAGAGAACTTTTGGCACATTGGCCTTCATAAATAAAAGGAGTTGGGATATTACGTTGAAGTTATATAAGTCATTGGTGAGGAGAATTTGGAAAATTGTGTGGAGTTTGCATCACCTACTTACAAGAAAGATGTCAATAAGATTGAAAGAGTGCAGAGATAATTTACCAGGGTGTTGCCAAGATTTGAGGACCTGAGTTATAGGGAAAGGTTGGATTGGAAATTTATTCTCTAAAGCATAGGAGGATGTGGAAGGCTTGATAGAGGTGCAGTAAATTATAGAGTAAATGCAAGCAAGCTTTTTCCACTGAGCTTGGGTGGGACTAGAACTAGAGGTTGTGGGTTAAGAGAGAAAAGTGAAATGTTTCAGTGGAACATGAGGGGGGACTTCTTCACTCAGAGGGCCGTGAGAGTGTGGAATGAGCTTTCAGGGAACTGGTAGACTCTGGTTGGATTACAACATTTAAGAATGATTTGGATACAGTGGCAAGCAAAAGTTTGGGCACCCCCGGTCAAAATTTCTATTACTGTGAATACTGAGTAGAAGGTGAACTGATCTCCAAAAGTCATAAGATTAAAGATGAAATATTCTTTTCAACATTTTGAGCAAGATTAGTGCATTATTTTTGTTTTGTACAATTTTAGAGTGAAAAGAAGGAAAGGAGCACCATGCAAAAGTTTGGGCACCCCAAGAGATTTGAGCTCTCAGATAACTTTTACCAAGGTCTCAGACCTTAATTAGCTTGTTAGGGCTATGGCCTGTTCACAGTCATCGTTAGGAAAGGTGATGCAAATTTCAAAGCTTTATAAATACCCTGACTCCTCAAACCTTGTCCCAACAATCAGCAGCCATAGGCTCCTCTAAGCAGCTACCTCGGACTCTGAAAATTAAAATAAATGATGCCCAGAAAGCAGGAGAAGGCTATAAGAAGATAGCAAAGAGTTTTCAGATAACTGTCGGAAGACCAAGAAAACTTTCCGAGAGAACTGCTCGTAGGATTGCCAGAAAGGCAAATCAAAACCCCCGTTTGACTGCAAAAGACCTTCAGGAAGATTTAGCAGACTCTGGAGTGGTGGTGCACTGTTCTACTGTGCAGCGACACCTGCACAAATATGACCTTCACGGAAGAGTCATCAGAAGAAAACCTTTCCTGCGTCCTCACCACAAAATTCAGCGTCAGAAGTTTGCAAAGAAACAAACAAATCTGATGCATTTTGGAAATAAGTCCTGTGGACTGAGAGAACTTATTGACCGCAATGAGCAAAGGTGTATTTGGAGAAAAAAGGGTGCAGAATTTCATGAAAAGAACCCCTCTCCAACTGTTAAGCACGGCGGTGGATTAATCATGCTTTGGGCTTGTGTTGCAGCCAGTGGTACGGGGAACACTTCACTAGTAGAGGGAAGAATGAATTCAATTGAATACCAGCAAATTCTGGAAGCCAGCATCACACCGTCTGTAAAAAAATGAAGGTGAAAAAGGGATGGCTTCTACAACGGGATAATGATCCTAAACACGCCTCAAAATCCACAACGGACTACCTCAAGAGGCACAAGCTGAAAGTCTTGCCATGGCCCTCACAGGCCCCTGACATAAACATCAGCGAAAATATGCGGATCAACCTCAAAAGAGCAGTGCATGCAAGATGGCCCAAGAATCTCACAGAATTAGAAGTGTTTTGCGAGGAAGAATGGGCGAAAATCCCCCAAACAAGAATTGAAAGACTCTTAGCTGGCTACAGAAAGCGCTTACAAGCTATGATACTTGCCAAAGGGGGTGTTACTAAGAACTGACCATGCAGGGTGCCCAAACTTTTGCTTCGGGCCCTTTTCCTTTTTTGTTATTTTGAAACTATAAAAGATGGAAATAAAAAAGAAATCTTACTTAAAATATTAAAGAAATGTGTCATCTTTAACATTATCCCTTTTGGAAATCAGCTCATCTTTTACTCACTTAGCTATTCACAGTAACAGAAATTTTGACCAGGGCTGCACAAAATTTTGCATGCCACTGTATAAACATGCCAGTCTATAAGGATGGGAGAAGGATGGGAGGGGTATGGGTATGTGAGGATCGGAGGGGTATGGGTGTACGAAGATGGGAGAGGTATGGGTGTGTGAGGATGGGAGGGGTATGAGTGTGTGAGGATGGGAGGGGTATGGGTGTACGAGGATGGGAGGGGTATGGGTGTGTGAGGATGGGAAGGGTATGGGTATGTGAGGATGGGAGGGGTATGGGTGTACAAGGATGGGAGGGGTATGGGTGTTTGAGGATGGGAGGGGTATGGGTGTGTGAGGATGGGAGGGGTATGGGTATGTGAGGATGGGAGGGGTATGCGTATGTGAGGATGGGAGGGATATGGGTATGTGAGGATGGGAGGGGTATGGGTATGTGAGGATCGGAGGGGTATGGGTGTACGAAGATGGGAGAGGTATGGGTATGTGAGGATGGGAGGGGTATGAGTGTGTGAGGATGGGAGGGGTATGGGTGTATGAGGATGGGAGGGGTATGGGTGTGTGAGGATGGGAGGGGTATGGGTGTATGAGGATGGGAGGGGTATGGGTGTGTGAGGATGGGAGGGGTATGGGTGTGTGAGGATGGGAGGGGTATAGGTATGTGAGGATGGGAGGGGTATGGGTATGTGAGGATGGGAGGGATATGGGTATGTGAGGATGGGAGGGGTATGGGTATGTGTACGAGGATGGGAGGAATATGGGTATGTGAGGATGGGAGGGTTATGGGTGTGTGAGGGTGGGAGGGGTATCGGTGTACGAGGATGGGAGGGGTATGCGTGTGTAAGGATAGGAGGGGTATGGGTGTGTGAGGATGGGAGGGGTATGGGTGTACGAGGATAGGAGGGGTATGGGAGTGTAAGGATGGGAGGGGTATGGCTGTACGACGATGGGAGGGGAATGGGTGTGTGAGGATGGGAGGGGTATGAGTGTGTAAGGATGGGAGGGGTATGGGTGTGTGAGGATGGGAGGGTTATGAGTGTGTAAGGATGGGAGGGGTATGGGTGTGTGAGGATGGGAGGGGTATGGGAGTGTGAGGATGGGAGGGGTATCGGTGTGTGAGGATGGGAGGGGTATGGGTGTACGAGGATGGGAGGCGTATGGGTATGTGAGGATGGGAGGGGTATGGGAATACGAGCATAGGAGGGGTATGGGTGTGAAAGATGAGAGGCTTATGGGTGTGTGAGGATGGGAGGGGTATGGGTGTGTGAGAATGGGAGGGGTATGGGTATATGTGGATGGGAGGGGTATGGGTGTGTGACGATGTGAGGGGTATGGGTGTGTGAGGATGGGAGGGGTATGGGTGTACGAGGATGGGAGGGGTATGGGTGTGTGAGAATGGGAGGGGTATGGGTATATGTGGATGGGAGGGGTATGGGTGTGTGACGATGTGAGGGGTATGGGTGTGTGAGGATGGGAGGGGTATGGGTGTACGAGGATGGGAGGGGTATGGGTGTGTGAGGATGGGAGGGGTATGGGTGTGTGAGGATGGGAGGGGTATGGGTGTGTGACGATGGGAGGGGTATGGATGTACGACGATGTGAGGGGAATGGGTGTACGACGATGTGAGGGGAATGGGTGTACGACGATGGGAGGGGTATGGGTGTGTAAGGATGGGAAGGGGTATGGGTGTGTGAGGATGGGAAGGGATATGGGTGTGTGAGGATGTGAGGGGTATGGGTGTGTGAGGATGGGAGGGTTATGGGTGTGTGAGGATGGGAGGGGTATGAGTATGTGAGGATGGGAGGGTTATGGGTGTTTGAGGATGGGAGGGGTATGGGTGTACGACGATGGGAGGGGTATGGTTGATTGAGGATGGGAGGGGTATGGGTGTACGAGGATGGGAGGGGTATGGGTGTAGGAGGATGGGAGGGATATGGGTATACGACGATGGGAGGGATATGACAGTGTGAGGATGCGAGGGGTATGGGAGTGTGAGGATGGGAGGGGTATGCATATTGTGACGACGGGAGGGGTATGGGTGTGTGAGGATGGGAGGGGTATGGGTGTACGAGCATGGGAGGGGTATGGGAGTGTGTGGATGGGAGGGTATTGGTGTGAAAGGAATGGGAGGGGTATGGGTGTGTGACGATGTGAGGGGTATGGGTGTGTGAAGATGGGAGGGGTATGAGGATGGGAGTGGTATTGGTGTACAAGGATGGGAGGGGTATGGGTGTGTGAGGATGGGAGGGGTATGGGTGTAGGAGGATGGGAGGGATATGGGTGTACGAGGATGGGAGGGGTATGGGTGTGTGAGGATGGGAGGGGTATGGGTGTTTGAGGATGGGAGGGGTATGGGTGTAGACGATGGGAGGGGTAAGGGTGAACGAGGATGGGAGGGGTATGGGAGTGTGACGATGGGAGGGGTATGGATGTACGACGATGTGAGGGGAATGGGTGTACGACGATGGGAGGGGTATGGGTGTGTGAGGATGGGAAGGGGTATGGGTGTGTGAGGATGGGAAGGGATATGGGTGTGTGAGGATGTGAGGGGTATGGGTGTGTGAGGATGGGAGGGTTATGGGTGTGTGAGGATGGGAGGGGTATGAGTATGTGAGGATGGGAGGGTTATGGGTGTTTGAGGATGGGAGGGGTATGGGTGTACGACGATGGGAGGGGTATGGTTGATTGAGGATGGGAGGGGTATGGGTGTACGAGGATGGGAGGGGTATGGGTGTAGGAGGATGGGAGGGATATGGGTATACGACGATGGGAGGGATATGACAGTGTGAGGATGCGAGGGGTATGGGAGTGTGAGGATGGGAGGGGTATGCATATTGTGACGACGGGAGGGGTATGGGTGTGTGAGGATGGGAGGGGTATGGGTGTACGAGCATGGGAGGGGTATGGGAGTGTGTGGATGGGAGGGTATTGGTGTGAAAGGAATGGGAGGGGTATGGGTGTGTGACGATGTGAGGGGTATGGGTGTGTGAAGATGGGAGGGGTATGAGGATGGGAGTGGTATTGGTGTACAAGGATGGGAGGGGTATGGGTGTGTGAGGATGGGAGGGGTATGGGTGTAGGAGGATGGGAGGGATATGGGTGTACGAGGATGGGAGGGGTATGGGTGTACGAGGATGGGAGGGATATGGGTGTAGGAGGATGGGAGGGTTATGGGTATACGACGATGGGAGGGATACGACAGTGTGAGGATGCGAGGGGTATGGGAGTGTGAGAATAGGAGGGATATGGGTGTATGAGGATCGGAAGGGTATGGGTGTGTGAGGATGGGAGAGGTATGGGTCTACGAGGATGGGAGGGGTATGGGTGTACGAGGATGGGATGGGTATGGGTGTGTGAGGATGGGAGGGGTATGGGGGTACGAGGATGTGAGGGGTATGGGTGTGTGAGAATGGGAGGGGTATGGGAGTGTGAGGATGGGAGTTGTATGGGTGTGTGAGGATGTGAGGGGTATGGGTGTACAAGGATGGGAGGGGTATGCGTGTGTGATGATGGGAGGGGTATGGGTGTGTGACGATAGGAGGGGTATGGGTGTATGAGGATGGGAGGGGTATTGGTGTGTGAGGGTGTGAGGGGTATGGGTGTATGAGGCTGGGAGGGGTATTGGTGTGTGAGGATGGGAGGGGTATGGGTGTGTGACGATGGGAGGGGTATGGGTGTATGAGGATCGGAGTGGTATGGGTGTGTGAGAATGGGAGGGGTATGAGTGTATGAGGATGGGAGGGGTATGGGTGTGTGAGGATGGGAGGGGTATGCGTGTGTGAGGATGGGAGGGGTATGGGTGTACAAGGATGGGAGGGGTATGGTTGTGTGAGGGTGTGAGGGGTATGGGTGTACAAGGATGGGAGGGGTATGGGTGTGTAAGGATGGGAGGGGTATGGGTGTGTGAGAATGGGAGGGGTATGGGTGTGTAAGGATGGGAGGGATATGTGTGTGTGAGTATGGGAGGGGTATGGATGTGTGAGGATGGGAGGGGTATGGGTGTACAAGGATGGGACGGTTATGGGTGTAGGAGGATGGGAGGGGTATCAGTGTGTGAGTATGGGAGGGGTATGGGAGTGTGAAGTTGGGAGGGGTATGGGTGTGTGAGGATGAGAGGGGTATGGGTCTCTGAGGATGGGAGGGGTATGGGTGTACGAGGATATGAGGGGTATTCGTGTGTGACGATGGGAGGGGTACGGGAGGATCGGAGTGGTATGGGTGTGTGAGACTGGGAGGAGTATGGGTGTATGAGGATGGGAGGGGTATTGGTGTGTGAGGATGTGAGGGGTATGGGTGTACGAGGATCGGAGTGGTATGGGTGTGTGAGGATGGGAAGGGTATGAGTGTATGAGGATGGGAGGGGTATGGGTGTACGAGGATGGGAGGGGTATGCGTGTGTGACGATGGGAGGGGTATGGATGTGTGAGAATGGGAGGGGTATGGGAGTGTGAGGATGGGAGGGATATGGGTGTATGAGGATCGGAAGGGTATGGGTGTGTGAGGATGGGAGAGGTATGGGTCTACGAGGATGGGAGGGGTATGGGTGTACGAGGATGGGATGGGTATGAGTGTGTGAGGATGGGAGGGGTATGGGAGTGTGAGGATGGGAGGGGTATGGGTGTGTGACGATGGGAGGGGTATGGGTGTACAAGGATGGGAGGGGTATGGGTGTGTGAGGATGGGAGGGGTATGGGTGTGTGAGGATGGGAGGGGTATGCGTGTGTGACGATGGGAGGGGTCTGGGTGTATGAGGATGGGAGGGGTCTTGGTATGTAAGAATGGGAGGGGTATGGGTGTTTGAGGATGGGAGGGGTATGGGTGTGTGAGGATCGGAGTGGTATGGGTGTGTGAGAATGGGAGGGGTATGGGTGTGTGCGGATGGGAGGGGTATGGGTGTACGAGGATGGGAGGGGTATTCGTGTGTGACGATGGGAGGGGTATGGGTGTACAAGGATGGGAGGGATATGGGTGTATGAGGATGCGAGGGGTATGGATGTGTGAGGATGGGAGGGATATGAGTGTACAAGAATGGGAGGGGTACGGGTGTACGAGGATGCGAGGGGTATGGATGTGTGAGGATGTGAGGGGTATGGGTGTACAAGGATGGGAGGGGTATTGGTGTGTGAGGATGGGAGGGGTATGGGAGTGTGAGGATGGGAGGGGTATGAGTGTATGAGGATGGGAGGGGTATGGGTCTGCGAGCATGGGAGGGGTATGGGTGTACGAGGATGGGAGGGGTATGGGTGTATGAGGATGAGAGGGGTATGGGTGTGTGAGGATGGGAGGGGTATGGGAGTGTGAGGATGGGAGGGGTATGGGTCTGCGAGCATGGGAGGGGTATGGGTGTGTGAGGATGGGAGGGGTATGGGTGTACGAGGATGGGAGGGGTATGGGTCTACGAGGATGGGAGGGGTAGGGTGTACGAGGATGGGAGGGTTATGGGTGTACGAGGATCGGAGGGGTATGGGTGTACGAGGATGGGAGGGGTATTGGTGTACGAGGATGGGAGGGGTATGGGTGTACGAGGATCGGAGGGGTATGGGTGTGTGAGGATGAGAGGCGTATGGGAGTGTGAGGATAGGAGGGGTAGTGTGTACCAGGATGGTAGGAGAATGGGTGTACGAGGATGCGAGGGGTATGGATGTGTGGGGCTGGGAGGGATATGAGTTTACGAGGATGGGAGGGCTATGGGTGTACCAGGATGGGAGGGGAATGGGTGTAGGAGGATGCGAGGGGTATGGATGTGTGGGTATGGGAGGGATATGAGTGTACGAGGATGGGAGGGGTATGGGTGTACGAGGATGGGAGGGGTATGGGTGTACGAGGATGGGAGGGGTATGGGTGTACGAGGATCGGAGGGGTATGGGTGTGTGAGGATAGGAGGGGTAGTGTGTACCAGGATGGTAGGAGAATGGGTGTACGAGGATGCGAGGGGTATGGATGTGTGGGGCTGGGAGGGATATGAGTTTACGAGGATGGGAGGGGTATGGGTGTACCAGGATGGGAGGGGTATGGGTGTAGGAGGATGCGAGGAGTATGGATGTGTGGGGATGGGAGGGATATGAGTGTACGAGGATTGGATGGGTATGGGTGTAGGAGGATGGGAGGGGTATGGGTGTTGGAGGATGGGAGGGGTATGGGTCTACGAGGATGGGAGGGCTATCGGTGTGTGAGGATGGGAGTGGTAGGGTGTACAAGGATGGGAGGGGTATGGGTTTACAACGATGTGAGGGGTATGGGTGTGTGAGGATGTGAGGGGTATGAGTGTATGAGGATGGGAGGGGTATGGGTGTGTGAGAATGGGAGGGGTATGGGAGTGTGAGGATGGGAGGGGTATGAGTGTATGAGGATGGGAGGGGTATGGGTGTGTGAGGATGGGAGGGGTATGGGAGTGTGAGGATGTGAGGGGTATTGGTGTGTGAGGATGGGAGGGGTATGGGAGTGTGAGGATGGGAGGGGTATGGGTGTACAAGGATGGGAGGGGTATGGGTGTACGAGGATGGGAGGGGTATGGGTCTACGAGGATGGGAGGGGTAGGGTGTACGAGGATGGGAGGGTTATGGGTGTACGAGGATGGGAGGGGTATGGGTGTACGAGGATGGGAGGGGTATGGGTGTACGAGGATGGGAGGGGTATGGGTGTACGAGGATCGGAGGGGTATGGGTGTGTGAGGATGAGAGGCGTATGGGAGTGTGAGGATAGGAGGGGTAGTGTGTACCAGGATGGTAGGAGAATGGGTGTACGAGGATGCGAGGGGTATGGATGTGTGGGGCTGGGAGGGATATGAGTTTACGAGGATGGGAGGGGTATGGGTGTACCAGGATGGGAGTGGAATGTGTGTAGGAGGATGCGAGGGTTATGGATGTGTGGGTATGGGAGGGATATGAGTGTACGAGGATGGGAGGGGTATGGGTGTAGGAGGATGCGAGGAGTATGGATGTGTGGGGATGGGAGGGATATGAGTGTACGAGGATTGGATGGGTATGGGTGTAGGAGGATGGGAGGGGTATGGGTGTAGGAGGATGGGAGGGGTATGGGTCTACGAGGATGGGAGGGCTATCGGTGTGTGAGGATGGGAGTGGTAGGGTGTACAAGGATGGGAGGGGTATGGGTTTACAACGATGTGAGGGGTATGGGTGTGTGAGGATGTGAGGGGTATGAGTGTATGAGGATGGGAGGGGTATGGGTGTGTGAGAATGGGAGGGGTATGGGAGTGTGAGGATGGGAGGGGTATGAGTGTATGAGGATGGGAGGGGTATGGGTGTGTGAGGATGGGAGGGGTATGGGAGTGTGACGATGTGAGGGGTATTGGTGTGTGAGGATGGGAGGGGTATGGGAGTGTGAGGATGGGAGGGGTATGGGTGTACAAGGATGGGAGGGGTATGGGTGTACGAGGATGGGAGGGGTATGGGTCTACGAGGATGGGAGGGGTAGGGTGTACGAGGATGGGAGGGTTATGGGTGTACGAGGATGGGAGGGGTATGGGTGTACGAGGATGGGAGGGGTATGGGTGTACGAGGATGGGAGGGGTATGGGTGTACGAGGATCGGAGGGGTATGGGTGTGTGAGGATGAGAGGCGTATGAGAGTGTGAGGATAGGAGGGGTAGTGTGTACCAGGATGGTAGGAGAATGGGTGTACGAGGATGCGAGGGGTATGGATGTGTGGGGCTGGGAGGGATATGAGTTTACGAGGATGGGAGGGGTATGGGTATACCAGGATGGGAGGGGAATGGGTGTAGGAGGATGCGAGGGGTATGGATGTGTGGGGATGGGAGGGATATGAGTTTACGAGGATGGGAGGGGTATGGGTATACCAGGATGGTAGGAGAATGGGTGTACGAGGATGCGAGGGGTATGGATGTGTGGGGCTGGGAGGGATATGAGTTTACGAGGATGGGAGGGGTATAGGTGTACCAGGATGGGAGGGGAATGGGTGTAGGAGGATGCGAGGGGTATGGATGTGTGGGGATGGGAGGGATATGAGTTTACGAGGATGGGAGGGGTATGGGTGTAGGAGGATGCGAGCGGTATGGATGTGTGGGGATGGGAGGGATATGAGTGTACGAGAATTGGATGGGTATGGGTGTAGGAGGATTGAACGGGTATGGGTGTACGAGGATGGGACGGGTATGCTTATAGGAGGATGGGAGGGTTATGGGAGTGTGATGATGGGAGGGATATGACAGTGTGAGGATGCGAGGGATATGGGTCTGTGAGGAATGGAGGGGTATGGGTGTGGGAGGATGGGAGGGGTATGGGAGTGTGAGGATGGGAGGGGTATGGGAGTGTGAGGATGGGAGGGGTATGGGTGTAGGAGTATGGGTGGAATATGGGTATACGACGATGGGAGGGGTATGGGAGTGTGAGGATGGGAGGGGTATGGGTGTGTGACGATGGGAGGGATATGGGTGTACGACAATGGGAGGGGAATGGGTGTACGATGATGGGAGTGGTATGGGTGTGTAAGAATGGGAGGGGTATGAGTGTGTAAGGATGGGAGGGGTATGGGTGCACGAGGATGGGAGGGGTATGGGAGTGTGAGGATGGGAGGGATATGGGTGTGTGAGGATGGGAAGGGATATGGGTGTGTGAGGATGTGAGGGTTATGGGTGTTTGAGGATGGGAGGGGTATGGGAGTGTGAGGATGGGAGGGGTATGGGTGCACGAGGATGGGAGGGGTATGGGTGTGTGAGGATGGGAAGGGTATGGGTGTGTGAGGATGGGAAGGGATATGGGTGTGTGAGGATGTGAGGGTTATGGGTGTTTGAGGATGGGAGGGGTATGCATGTTGTTACGACAGGAGGGGTATGGGTGTGTGAGGATGGGAAGGGTATGGGTGTAGGAGGCTGGGAGGGGTATGGGTTTAGGAGGATGGGAGGGATATGGGTAAACGACGATGGGAGGGGTATGGGAGTGTGAGGATGGGAGGGGTATGGGTGTGTAAGAATGGGAGGGGTATGGGTGTGTGAGGATGGGAGGGGTATGGGTGTACGAGGATGGGAGGGGTAAGGTTGTTTGAGGATGGGAGGAGTATGGGTGTACGAGGATGGGAGGGGTATGGGTGTGTGAGGATGGGGGGGGTATGGGAGTGTGAGGATGGGGGGGGTATGGGAGTGTGAGGATGGGAGGGGTATGGGTGTAGGAGGATGGGTGGAATATGGGTATACGACGATGGGAGGGGTATGGGAGTGTGAGGATGGGAGGGGTATGGGTGTGTAAGAATGGGAGGGGTATGGGATTGTGAGGAAGGGAGGGGTTTGGGTGTACGAAGATGGGAGTGGTATGGGTGTACGAGGTTGGGACGGGTATGCTTATAGGAGGATGGGAGGGATATGGGAGTGTGATGATGGGAGGGATATGGGAGTGTGAGGATGGGAGGGGTATGGGTGTGTGAGGATGGGAGGGGTATGGGTGTGTGAGGATGGGAGGAGTATGGGTGTACGAGGATGGGAGGGGTATGGGTGTGTGAGGATGGGAGGGGTATGGGTGTGTGAGGATGGGAGGGGTATGGGTGTAGGAGGATGGGAGGGGTATGGGTGTACGACGATGGGAGGGGTATGGGAGTGTGAGGATGGGAGGGGTATGGGTGTGTGAGGATGGGAGGGGTATGGGATTGTGAGGAAGGGAGGGGTTTGGGTGTACGAAGATGGGAGTGGTATGGGTGTGTGAGGATGGGAGGGGTATGCTTATAGGAGGATGGGAGGGATATGGGAGTGTGATGATGGGAGGGATATGGGAGTGTGATGATGGGAGGGGTATGGGTGTACGAGGATGGGAGGGGTAAGGTTGTTTGAGGATGGGAGGAGTATGGGTGTACGAGGATGGGAGGGGTATGGGTGTGTGAGGATGGGAGGGGTATGGGAGTGTGAGGATGGGAGGGGTA
This sequence comes from Mobula hypostoma, assembly GCF_963921235.1. Lineage (NCBI taxonomy): Eukaryota > Metazoa > Chordata > Chondrichthyes > Myliobatiformes > Myliobatidae > Mobula > Mobula hypostoma. Next base: position 72,053,103 of record NC_086112.1, on the reverse strand, counting down.
TGGGTGTAGGAGGATGGGTGGAATATGGGTATACGACGATGGGAGGGGTATGGGAGTGTGAGGATGGGAGGGGTATGGGTGTGTAAGAATGGGAGGGGTATGGGATTGTGAGGAAGGGAGGGGTTTGGGTGTACGAAGATGGGAGTGGTATGGGTGTACGAGGTTGGGACGGGTATGCTTATAGGAGGATGGGAGGGATATGGGAGTGTGATGATGGGAGGGATATGACAGTGTGAGGATGGGAGGGGTATGACAGTGTGAGGATGGGAGGGGTATGGGTGTGTGACGATGGGAGGGGTATGGGTGTACGACAATGGGAGGGGAATGGGTGTACGACGATGGGAGTGCTATGGGTGTGTAAGAATGGGAGGGGTATGAGTGTGTAAGGATGGGAGGGGTATGGGTGTACGAGGATGGGAGGGGTATGGGAGTGTGAGGATGGGAGGGATATGGGTGTGTGAGGATGGGAAGGGGTATGGGTGTGTGAGGATGGGAGGGTTATGGGTGTGTGAGGATGGGAGGGGTATGAGTATGTGAGGATGGGAGGGTTATGGGTGTTTGAGGATGGGAGGGGTATGCATGTTGTGACGTCGGGAGGGGTATGGGTGTGTGAGGATGGGAAGGGTATGGGTGTACGAGCATGGGAGGGGTATGGGTGTGTGACGATGTGAGGGGTATGGGTGTGTGAAGATGGGAGGGGTATGAGGATGGGAGTGGTATTAGTGTACAAGGACGGGAGGGGTATGGGTGTGAGAGGATGGGAGGGGTACGGGTGTGTGAGGATAGGGGGGTATGGGTGTGTGGGGATGAGAGGGGTATGGGAGTGTGAGGATGGGAGGGGTATGGGTGTATTAGAATGGGAGGGGTATGGGTGTATGAGGATGAGAGGGGTATGGGTGTGTGCGGATGGGAGGGGTCGGGGATTGTGAGCATGGGAGGGGTATGGGTGTGTGGGGATGAGAGGGGTATGGGTGTGTGAGGATGGGAGGAGTATGGGTGTGTGAGGATGGGAGGGGTATGGGTGTACGAGAATGGGAGGGGTATGGGTGTATGAGGATGAGAGGGGTATGGGTGTGTGAGGATGGGAGGGGTATGGGTGTACGAGCATGGGAGGGGTATGGGTGTATGAGGATGGGAGGGGTATGGGTGTGTGAGAATGGGAGGGGTATGGGTGTACGAGCATGGGAGGGGTATGGAGTGTTTGGATGGGAGGGTATTGGTGTGAAAGGATGGGAGGGGTATGGGTGTGTGACGATGGGAAGAGTATGAGTGTACGAGGATGGGAGGGGTATGGGTGTACGAGGATGGGAGGGGTATGGGTGTGTGAGGATGGGAGGGGTACGGGTCTGTGAGGATAGGAGGGGTATGGGTGTGTGAGGATGGGAGGGATATGGGTGTGTGAGGATGTGAGGGGTATGGGTGTACGAGGATGGGAGGGGTATGCATGTTGTGACGACGGGAGGGGTATGAGTGTGTGAGGATGGGAGGGGTATGGGTGTACGAGGATAGGAGGGGTATGGGTGTGTGAAGATGGGAGGGGTCGGGGATTGTGAGCATGGGAGGAGTATGGGTGTGTGAGGATGAGAGGGGTATGGGTGTGTGAGGATGAGATGGGTATGGGTGTACGAGAATGGGAGGGGTATGGGTGTACGAGAATGGGAGGGGTATTGGTGTGTGAGGATGGGAGGGGTATGGGAGTGTGAGGATGCGAGGGGTATGGGTGTACGAGGATGGGAGGGGTATGGGTGTGTCAGGATGGGAGGGGTATGGGTCTGCGAGCATGGGAGGGGTATGTGTGTACGAGGACTGGAGGGGTATGGGTGTGTGAAGATGGGAGGGGTATAGGTGTGTGAGCATGGGAAGGGTATGGATGTGTGAGGATGGGTGGCGTATGGGTGTACAAGGATGGGAGGGGTATGGGTGTACGAGGATGGGAGGGGGATGGCTGTCTGAGGATGGGAGGGGTATGGGTCTACGAGAATGGGAGGGGTATGGGTGTACGAGGATGGGAGGGGTATGGGTGTGTGAGGATGGGAGGGGTAAGGGTCTGCGAGCATGGGAGGGGTATGGGTGTACGAGGATGGGAGGGGTATGGGTGTATGAGGATGAGAGGGGTATGGGTGTGTGAGGATGGGAGGGGTATGGGAGTGTGAGGATGGGAGGGGTATGGGTGTACGAGGATGGGAGGGGTATGGGTGTACGAGGATGGGAGGGGTATGGGTGTGTGAGGATGGGAGGGGTATGGGTCTACGAGGATGGGAGGGGTATGGGTGTGTGAGGATGGGAGGGGTATGGGTGTACGAGGATGGGAGGGGTATGGGTCTACGAGGATGGGAGGGGTATGGGTGTACGAGGATGGGAGGGTTATGGGTGTACGAGGATCGGAGGGGTATGTGTGTACGAGGATGGGAGGGGTATTGGTGTACGAGGATGGGAGGGGTATGGGTGTACGAGGATGGGAGGGGTATGGGTGTGTGAGGATGAGAGGCGTATGGGAGTGTGAGGATAGGAGGGGTAGTGTGTACCAGGATGGTAGGAGAATGGGTGTACGAGGATGCGAGGGGTATGGATGTGTGGGGCTGGGAGGGATATGAGTTTACGAGGATGGGAGGGGTATGGGTGTACCAGGATGGGAGGGGAATGGGTGTAGGAGGATGCGAGGGGTATGGATGTGTGGGTATGGGAGGGATATGAGTGTACGAGGATGGGAGGGGTATGGGTGTACGAGGATGGGAGGGGTATGGGTGTACGAGGATGGGAGGGGTATGGGTGTACGAGGATCGGAGGGGTATGGGTGTGTGAGGATAGGAGGGGTAGTGTGTACCAGGATGGTAGGAGAATGGGTGTACGAGGATGCGAGGGGTATGGATGTGTGGGGCTGGGAGGGATATGAGTTTACGAGGATGGGAGGGGTATGGGTGTACCAGGATGGGAGGGGAATGGGTGTAGGAGGATGCGAGGAGTATGGATGTGTGGGGATGGGAGGGATATGAGTGTACGAGGATTGGATGGGTATGGGTGTAGGAGGATGGGAGGGGTATGGGTGTAGGAGGATGGGAGGGGTATTGGTCTACGAGGATGGGAGGGCTATCGGTGTGTGAGGATGGGAGTGGTAGGGTGTACAAGGATGGGAGGGGTATGGGTTTACAACGATGTGAGGGGTATGGGTGTGTGAGGATGTGAGGGGTATGAGTGTATGAGGATGGGAGGGGTATGGGTGTGTGAGAATGGGAGGGGTATGGGAGTGTGAGGATGGGAGGGGTATGAGTGTATGAGGATGGGAGGGGTATGGGTGTGTGAGGATGGGAGGGGTATGGGAGTGTGAGGATGTGAGGGGTATTGGTGTGTGAGGATGGGAGGGGTATGGGAGTGTGAGGATGGGAGGGGTATGGGTGTACAAGGATGGGAGGGGTATGGCTGTACGAGGATGGGAGGGGTATGGGTCTACGAGGATGGGAGGGGTAGGGTGTACGAGGATGGGAGGGTTATGGGTGTACGAGGATGGGAGGGGTATGGGTGTACGAGGATGGGAGGGGTATGGGTGTACGAGGATGGGAGGGGTATGGGTGTACGAGGATCGGAGGGGTATGGGTGTGTGAGGATGAGAGGCGTATGGGAGTGTGAGGATAGGAGGGGTAGTGTGTACCAGGATGGTAGGAGAATGGGTGTACGAGGATGCGAGGGGTATGGATGTGTGGGGCTGGGAGGGATATGAGTTTACGAGGATGGGAGGGGTATGAGTGTACGAGGATGGGAGGGGTATGGGTGTAGGAGGATGCGAGGAGTATGGATGTGTGGGGATGGGAGGGATATGAGTGTACGAGGATTGGATGGGTATGGGTGTAGGAGGATGGGAGGGGTATGGGTGTAGGAGGATGGGAGGGGTATGGGTCTACGAGGATGGGAGGGCTATCGGTGTGTGAGGATGGGAGTGGTAGGGTGTACAAGGATGGGAGGGGTATGGGTTTACAACGATGTGAGGGGTATGGGTGTGTGAGGATGTGAGGGGTATGAGTGTATGAGGATGGGAGGGGTATGGGTGTGTGAGAATGGGAGGGGTATGGGAGTGTGAGGATGGGAGGGGTATGGGTGTGTGAGGATGGGAGGGGTATGGGAGTGTGAGGATGTGAGGGGTATTGGTGTGTGAGGATGGGAGGGGTATGGGAGTGTGAGGATGGGAGGGGTATGGGTGTACAAGGATGGGAGGGGTATGGGTGTACGAGGATGGGAGGGGTATGGGTCTACGAGGATGGGAGGGGTAGGGTGTACGAGGATGGGAGGGTTATGGGTGTACGAGGATGGGAGGGGTATGGGTGTACGAGGATGGGAGGGGTATGGGTGTACGAGGATGGGAGGGGTATGGGTGTACGAGGATCGGAGGGGTATGGGTGTGTGAGGATGAGAGGCGTATGAGAGTGTGAGGATAGGAGGGGTAGTGTGTACCAGGATGGTAGGAGAATGGGTGTACGAGGATGCGAGGGGTATGGATGTGTGGGGCTGGGAGGGATATGAGTTTACGAGGATGGGAGGGGTATGGGTATACCAGGATGGGAGGGGAATGGGTGTAGGAGGATGCGAGGGGTATGGATGTGTGGGGATGGGAGGGATATGAGTTTACGAGGATGGGAGGGGTATGGGTGTAGGAGGATGCGAGCGGTATGGATGTGTGGGGATGGGAGGGATATGAGTGTACGAGAATTGGATGGGTATGGGTGTAGGAGGATTGAATGGGTATGGGTGTACGAGGATGGGACGGGTATACTTATAGGAGGATGGGAGGGTTATGGGAGTGTGATGATGGGAGGGATATGACAGTGTGAGGATGCGAGGGATATGGGTCTGTGAGGAATGGAGGGGTATGGGTGTGTGAGGATGGGAGGGGTATGGGTGTGTGAGGATGGGAGGGGTATGGGAGTGTGAGGATGGGAGGGGTATGGGTGTAGGAGTATGGGTGGAATATGGGTATACGACGATGGGAGGGGTATGGGAGTGTGAGGATGGGAGGGGTATGGGTGTGTGACGATGGGAGGGATATGGGTGTACGACAATGGGAGGGGAATGGGTGTACGATGATGGGAGTGGTATGGGTGTGTAAGAATGGGAGGGGTATGAGTGTGTAAGGATGGGAGGGGTATGGGTGTGCACGAGGATGGGAGGGGTATGGGTGTGTGAGGATGGGAGGGATATGGGTGTGTGAGGATGGGAAGGGATATGGGTGTGTGAGGATGTGAGGGTTATGGGTGTTTGAGGATGGGAGGGGTATGCATGTTGTTACGACAGGAGGGGTATGGGTGTGTGAGGATGGGAAGGGTATGGGTGTAGGAGGCTGGGAGGGGTATGGGTGTAGGAGGATGGGAGGGATATGGGTAAACGACGATGGGAGGGGTATGGGAGTGTGAGGATGGGAGGGGTATGGGTGTGTGAGAATGGGAGGGGTATGGGTGTGTGAGGATGGGAGGGGTATGGGTGTACGAGGATGGGAGGGGTATGGGTGTGTGAGGATGGGAGGGGTATGGGTGTACGAGGATGGGAGGGGTATGGGTGTGTGAGGATGGGAGGGGTATGGGTGTGTGAGGATGGGAGGGGTATGGGTGTAGGAGGATGGGTGGAATATGGGTATACGACGATGGGAGGGGTATGGGAGTGTGAGGATGGGAGGGGTATGGGTGTGTAAGAATGGGAGGGGTATGGGTGTGTGAGGATGGGAGGGGTATGGGTGTACGAGGATGGGAGGGGTATGGGTGTACGAGGATGGGACGGGTATGGGTGTAGGAGGATGGGAGGGGTATGGGTGTGTGAGGATGGGAGGGATATGACAGTGTGAGGATGGGAGGGGTATGGGAGTGTGAGGATGGGAGGGGTATGGGAGTGTGATGATGGGAGGGATATGACAGTGTGAGGATGGGAGGGGTATGGGAGTGTGAGGATGGGAGGGATATGGGAGTGTGATGATGGGAGGGATATGACAGTGTGAGGATGGGAGGGGTATGGGATATGGATGTGTGACGATGGGAGGGGTATGGGTGTACGACAATGGGAGGGGAATGGGTGTACGACGATGGGAGTGCTATGGGTGTGTAAGAATAGGAGGGGTATGAGTGTGTGAGGATGGGAGGGGTATGGGTGTACGAGGATGGGAGGGGTATGGGAGTGTGAGGATGGGAGGGGTATGGGTGTGTGAGGATGGGAGGGGTATGGGTGTGTGAGGATGGGAGGGGTATGGGTGTGTGAGGATGGGAGGGTTATGGGTGTGTGAGGATGGGAGGGGTATGAGTATGTGAGGATGGGAGGGTTATGGGTGTTTGAGGATGGGAGGGGTATGCATGTTGTGACGTCGGGAGGGGTATGGGTGTGTGAGGATGGGAAGGGTATGGGTGTACGAGCATGGGAGGGGTATGGGTGTGTGACGATGTGAGGGGTATGGGTGTGTGAAGATGGGAGGGGTATGAGGATGGGAGTGGTATTAGTGTACAAGGACGGGAGGGGTATGGGTGTGAGAGGGTGGGAGGGGTACGGGTGTGTGAGGATAGGGTGGTATGGGTGTGTGGGGATGAGAGGGGTATGGGAGTGTGAGGATGGGAGGGGTATGGGTGTATTAGAATGGGAGGGGTATGGGTGTATGAGGATGAGAGGGGTATGGGTGTGTGCGGATGGGAGGGGTATGAGGATGGGAGGGGTAAGGGTGTGTGGGGATGAGAGGGGTATGGGTGTGTGAGGATGGGAGGAGTATGGGTGTGTGAGGATGGGAGGGGTATGGGTGTACGAGAATGGGAGGGGTATGGGTGTATGAGGATGAGAGGGGTATGGGTGTGTGAGGATGGGAGGGGTATGGGTGTACAAGCATGGGAGGGGTATGGGTGTATGAGGATGGGAGGGGTATGGGTGTGTGAGAATGGGAGGGGTATGGGTGTACGAGCATGGGAGGGGTATGGAGTGTTTGGATGGGAGGGTATTGGTGTGAAAGGATGGGAGGGGTATGGGTGTGTGACGATGGGAAGAGTATGAGTGTACGAGGATGGGAGGAGTATGGGTATGTAAGGATTACGGGTGTACGAGGATGGGAGGGGTATGGGTGTGTGAGGATGGGAGGGGTACGGGTCTGTGAGGATAGGAGGGGTATGGGTGTGTGAGGATAGGAGGGGTATGGGTGTGTGAGGATGGGAGGGATATGGGTGTGTGAGGATGTGAGGGGTATGGGTGTACGAGGATGGGAGGGGTATGCATGTTGTGACGACGGGAGGGGTATGAGTGTGTGAGGATGGGAGGGGTATGGGTGTATGAGGATAGGAGGGGTATGAGTGTGTGAAGATGGGAGGGGTCGGGGATTATGAGCATGGGAGGAGTATGGGTGTGTGAGGATGAGAGGGGTATGGGTGTGTGAGGATGAGATGGGTATGGGTGTACGAGAATGGGAGGGGTATGGGTGTACGAGAATGGGAGGGGTATTGGTGTGTGAGGATGGGAGGGGTATGGGAGTGTGAGGATGCGAGGGGTATGGGTGTACGAGGATGGGAGGGGTATGGGTGTGTGAGGATGGGAGGGGTATTGGAGTGTGAGGATGGGAGGGGTATGGGAGTGTCAGGATGGGAGGGGTATGGGTCTGCGAGCATGGGAGGGGTATGTGTGTACGAGGACTGGAGGGGTATGGGTGTGTGAAGATGGGAGGGGTATAGGTGTGTGAGCATGGGAAGGGTATGGATGTGTGAGGATGTGTGGCGTATGGGTGTACAAGGATGGGAGGGGTATGGGTGTACGAGGATGGGAGGGGGATGGCTGTCTGAGGATGGGAGGGGTATGGGTCTACGAGAATGGGAGGGGTATGGGTGTACGAGGATGGGAGGGGTATGGGTGTGTGAGGATGGGAGGGGTATGGGTGTACGAGGATGGGAGGGGTATGGGTGTACGAGAATGGGAGGGGTATTGGTGTGTGAGGATGGGAGGGGTATGGGAGTGTGAGGATGCGAGGGGTATGGGTGTACGAGGATGGGAGGGGTATGGGTGTGTGAGGATGGGAGGGGTATTGGAGTGTGAGGATGGGAGGGGTATGGCAGTGTCAGGATGGGAGGGGTATGGGTCTGCGAGCATGGGAGGGGTATGTGTGTACGAGGACTGGACGGGTATGGGTGTAGGAGGATTGAACGGGTATGGGTGTACGAGGATGGGAAGGGTATGGCTGTGTCAGGATGAGAGGGGTATGGGTGTACGAGAATGGGTGGGATCTGAGTGTGAGAGAATGAGGGGGGTATGGGTGTGTGAGGATGGGAGGGGTAAGGGTGTGTGAGGATGGGAGTGGTAGGGTTTACGAGGATGGGAGGGGTATCGGTGTGTGAGGATGGGAGGGGTATGGGTGTACGAGGATGGGAGGGGTATGGGTGTGGGAGGATGGGAGGGGTATGGGTGCACGAGGATGGGAGGGGTATGCCTGTGTGAGGATCGGAGGGGTATGGGTGTACGAGGATGCGAGGGGTATGGGTGTACGATGATGGGAGGGGTATGGGTGTACGAGGATGGGAGGGGTATTTGTTTTTTGAGGATGGGAGGGGTAGGGTGTACGAGGATGCGAGGGGTATGGGTGTACGAGGATGGGAGGGGTATGCCTGTGTGAGGATGGGAGGGGTATGGGTGTGTGAGGATGGGAGGGGTATGGGTATGAGGATGGGAGGGGTATGGGTGTGTGATGAGAGGGGTATGGGTGTACAAGGATGGGAGGGGTATGGGTGTGTGAGGATGGGAGGGGTATGGGTGTGTGAAGATGGGAGGGGTATGGGAGTGTGAGGATGGGAGGGGTATGGGTGTACGAGGATGGGAGGGGTATTGGTGTGTAAGGATGTGAGGGGTATGGGTGTACGAGGATGGGAGGGGTATTGGTGTGTGAGGATGGGAGGGGTATGGGAGTGTGAGGATGGGAGGGGTTTGGGAGTGTCAGGATGGGAGGGGTATGGGTGTGTGACGATGGGAAGAGTATGAGTGTACGAGGATGGGAGGAGTATGGGTATGTAAGGATTACGGGTGTACGAGGATGGGAGGGGTATGGGTGTGTGAGGATGGGAGGGGTACGGGTCTGTGAGGATTGGAGGGGTATGGGTGTGTGAGGATTGGAGGGGTATGGGTGTGTGAGGATGGGAGGGATATGGGTGTGTGAGGATGTGAGGGGTATGGGTGTACGAGGATGGGAGGGGTATGGTTGTGACGACGGGAGGGGTATGAGTGTGTGAGGATGGGAGGGGTATGGGTGTATGAGGATAGGAGGGGTATGGGTGTGTGAAGATGGGAGGGGTCGGGGATTATGAGCATGGGAGGAGTATGGGTGTGTGAGGATGAGAGGGGTATGGAGATGGGTATGTGTAGGATGGGAGGGGTATGGGTGTATGGGAGGGGTATTGGTGTGTGAGGATGGGAGGGGTATGGGAGTGTGAGGATGCGAGGGGTATGGGTGTACGAGGATGGGAGGGGTATGGGTGTGTGAGGATGGGAGGGGTATTGGAGTGTGAGGATGGGAGGGGTATGGGAGTGTCAGGATGGGAGGGGTATGGGTCTGCGAGCATGGGAGGGGTATGTGTGTACGAGGACTGGAGGGGTATGGGTGTGTGAAGATGGGAGGGGTATAGGTGTGTGAGCATGGGAAGGGTATGGATGTGTGAGGATGTGTGGCGTATGGGTGTACAAGGATGGGAGGGGTATGGGTGTACGAGGATGGGAGGGGGATGGCTGTCTGAGGATGGGAGGGGTATGGGTCTACGAGAATGGGAGGGGTATGGGTGTACGAGGATGGGAGGGGTATGGGTGTGTGAGGATGGGAGGGGTATGGGTGTACGAGGATGGGAGGGGTATGGGTGTACGAGAATGGGAGGGGTATTGGTGTGTGAGGATGGGAGGGGTATGGGTGTGTGAGGATGGGAGGGGTATGGGTGTAGGAGGATGGGAGGGGTATGGGTGTGTGAGGATGGGAGGGGTATTGGAGTGTGAGGATGGGAGGGGTATGGCAGTGTCAGGATGGGAGGGGTATGGGTCTGCGAGCATGGGAGGGGTATGTGTGTACGAGGACTGGACGGGTATGGGTGTAGGAGGATTGAACGGGTATGGGTGTACGAGGATGGGAAGGGTATGGCTGTGTCAGGATGAGAGGGGTATGGGTGTACGAGAATGGGTGGGATCTGAGTGTGAGAGAATGAGGGGGGTATGGGTGTGTGAGGATGGGAGGGGTAAGGGTGTGTGAGGATGGGAGGGGTATGGGTCTACGAGGATGGGAGGGGTATCGGTGTGTGAGGATGGGAGGGGTAGGGTGTACGAGGATGGGAGGGGTATGGGTGTGTGAGGATGGGAGGGGTATGGGTGTACGAGGATGGGAGGGGTATGCCTGTGTGAGGATCGGAGGGGTATGGGTGTACGAGGATGCGAGGGGTATGGGTGTACGATGATGGGAGGGGTATGGGTGTACGAGGATGGGAGGGGTATTTGTTTTTTGAGGATGGGAGGGGTAGGGTGTATGAGGATGCGAGGGGTATGGGTGTACGAGGATGGGAGGGGTATGCCTGTGTGAGGATGGGAGGGGTATGGGTGTGTGAGGATGGGAGGGGTATGGGTATGAGGATGGGAGGGGTATGGGTGTGTGAGGATGGGAGGGGTATGGGTGTACGAGGATGGGAGGGGTATGGGTGTGTGAGGATGGGAGGGGTATGGGTGTGTGAAGATGGGAGGGGTATGGGAGTGTGAGGATGGGAGGGGTATGGGTGTACGAGGATGGGAGGGGTATTGGTGTGTGAGGATGTGAGGGGTATGGGTGTACGAGGATGGGAGGGGTATTGGTGTGTGAGGATGGGAGGGGTATGGGAGTGTGAGGATGGGAGGGGTATGGGAGTGTCAGGATGGGAGGGGTATGGGTCTGCGAGCATGGGAGGGGTATGGGTGTACGAGGACGGGAGGGGTATGGGTGTATGAGGATGAGAGGGGTATGGGTGTGTGAGGATGGGAGGGGTATGGGAGTGTGAGGATGGGAGGGGTATGGGTGTACGAGGATGGGAGGGGTATGGGTCTACGAGGATGGGAGGGGTAGGGTGTACGAGGATGGGAGGGTTATGGGTGTACGAGGATGGGAGGGGTATGGGTGTACGAGGATGGGAGGGGTATGGGTGTACGAGGATGGGAGGGGTATGGGTGTGTGAGGATGAGAGGTGTATGGGAGTGTGAGGATGGGAGGGGTATGAGTGTATGAGGATGGGAGGGGTATGGGTGTATGTGGATGGGAGGGGTATGGGTGTACGAGGATGGGAGGGGTATGCGTGTGTGACGATGGGAGGCGTATGGGAGTGTGAAGATGGGAGGGGTATCAGGATGGGAGGGGTAAGGAAGTGTTGGGATGGGAGGGGTATGGGTGTACAAGGATGGGAGGTGTACGGGTGTGAGAGAATGGGAGGGCTATGAGTGTACGAGGATGGGAGGGGTACGGATGTACAAGGATGGGAAGGGTATGGGTGTGTGAGGATGGGAGGGGTATGGGTGTGTCAGGATGAGAGGGGTATGGGAGTGTGAGAATGGGAGGGGTATGGGTGTGTGAAGATGGGAGGGGTATGGGTGTGTGAGGATGGGAGGGGTATGGGTGTGTGAGGATGGGAGCGGTATGGGTCTACGAGGATGGGAGGGTTATGGGTCTACGAGGATGGGAGGGATCTGGGTGTGAGAGGATGAGGGGGGTATGGGTGTGTGAGGATATGAGGGGTAAGGGTGTGTGAAGATGGGAGGGGTATAGGTGTGTGAGTATGGGAGGGGTATGGATGTGTGAGGGTGGGTGGGGTATGGGTGTAGGAGGATGGGAGGGGTATGGGTGTAGGAGGATGGGAGGTGTATGGGTGTAGGAGATTGTGAGGGGTATGGGTGTACGAGGATGGGAGGGGTATGGGTGTGTGAGAATGGGAGGGGTATGGGTGTGTGAGGATGGGAGGGGTATGGGTGTGTGAGAATGGGAGGGGTATGGGTGTACGAGGATGGGAGGGGTATGGGTGTACGAGGAAGGGAGGGGTATGGGTGTAGGAGGATGGGAGGGATATGGGTATACGACGATAGGAGGGGTATGGGAGTCTGAGGATGGGAGGGGTATGGGTGTGTAAGAATGGGAGGGGTATGGGATTGTGAGGAAGGGAGGGGTTTGGGTGTACGAAGATGGGAGTGGTATGGGTGCACGAGGTTGGGACGGGTATGCTTATAGGAGGATGGGAGGGTTATGGGAGTGTGATGATGGGAGGTATATGACAGTGTGAGGATGCGAGGGATATGGGTCTGTGAGGAATGGAGGGGTATGGGTGTGTGAGGATGGGAGGGGTATGGGAGTGTGAGGATGGGAGGGGTATGGGAGTGTGAGGATGGGAGGGGTATGGGAGTGTGAGGATGGGAGGGGTATGGGTGTAGGAGGATGGGTGGAATATGGGTATACGACGATGGGAGGGGTATGGGAGTGTGAGGATGGGAGGGGTATGGGTGTACAACAATGGGAGGGGAATGGGTGTACGACGATGGGAGTGCTATGGGTGTGTAAGAATGGGAGGGGTATGAGTGTGTAAGGATGGGAGGGGTATGGGTGTACGAGGATGGGAGGGGTATGGGAGTGTGAGGATGGGAGGGATATGGATGTGTGAGGATGGGAAGGGGCATGGGTGTGAGAGGATGAGGGGGGTATGGGTGTGTGAGGATATGAGGGGTAAGGGTGTGTGAAGATGGGAGGGGTATAGGTGTGTGAGTATGGGAGGGGTATGGATGTGTGAGGGTGGGTGGGGTATGGGTATAGAACGATGGGAGGGGTATGGGTGTAGGAGGATGGGAGGTGTATGGGTGTAGGAGATTGTGAGGGGTATGGGTGTACGAGGATGGGAGGGGTATGGGTCTACGAGGATGGGAGGGAACTGGGTGTGAGAGGATGAGGGGGGTATGTGTGTACGAGGATGCGAGGGGTATGGGTGTGTGAAGATGAGAGGGGTATAGGTGTGTGAGTATGGGAGGGGTATGGATGTGTGAGGGTGGGTGGGGTATGGGTGTACGAGGATGGGAGGGGTATGGGTGTACGAGGATGGGAGGGGTATGGGTGTACGAGGATGGGAGGGGGATGGGTGTGTGAGGATGGGAGGGGGATGGGTGTGTGAGAATGGGAGGGGTATGGGTGTGTGAGGATGGGAGGGTTATGGGTCTACGAGGATGGGAGGGGTATCGGTGTGTGAGGATGGGAGGGATAGGGTGTACGAGGATGGGAGGGGTATTTGTTTTTTGAGGATGGGAGGGGTAGGGTGTACGAGGATGCGAGGGGTATGGGTGTACGAGGATGAGAGGGGTATGGGTGTACGAGGATGAGAGGGGTATGGGTGTACGAGGATGGGAGGAGTAGGGTGTACGAGGATGTGAGGGGTATGCCTGTGTGAGGATGGGAGGGGTATGGGAGTGTGAGAATGGGAGGGGTATGGGAGTGTGAGGATGGGAGGGGTATGGGAGTGTGAGGATGGGAGGGTATCAGTGTATGAGGATGGGAGGGGTATGTGTGTGTGAGAATGGGAGGGGTCTGGGTGTGTGAGGATGAGGGGGGTATGGGTGTGTGAGGATGGGAGGGGTATGTGTGTGTGAGAATGGGAGGGGTATGGGAGTGTGAGGATGGGAGGGGTATGAGTGTATGAGGATGGGAGGGGTATGGGTGTGTGAGGATGTGAGGGGTATGGGTGTGTGAGGATGGGAGGGGTATGGGTGTATGAGGATGAGAGTGGTATGGGTGTGTGAGGATGGGAGGGGTATGAGTGTACGAGGATGGGAGGGGTATGGGTGTGTGACGATGTGAGGGGTATGGGTGTGTGAAGATGGGAGGGGTATGAGGATGGGAGTGGTATTGGTGTACAAGGATGGGAGGGGTATGGGTGTGTGAAGATGGGAGGGGTATGAGGATGGGAGTGGTATTGGTGTACAAGGATGGGAGGGCTTTGGGTGTGTGAGGATGGGAGGAGTATGGGTCTGTGAGGATGGGAGGGGTATGGGTATGTGAAGATGGGAGGGGTATGGGAGTGTGAGAATGGGAGGGGTATGGGAGTGTGAGGATGGGAGGGGTATGGGAGTGTGAGGATGGGAGGGTATCAGTGTATGAGGATGGGAGGGGTATGGGTGTGTGAGGATGTGAGGGGTATGGGTGTGTGAGGATGTGAGGGGTCTGGTTGTGTGAGGATGGGAGGGGTATGTGTGTGTGAAGATGGGAGGGGTATGAGGATGGGAGTGGTATTGGTGTACAAGGATGGGAGGGGTATGGGTGTGTGAGGATGGGAGGAGTATGGGTCTGTGAGGATGGGATGGTTATGGATGTGTGAGGATGGGAGGGGTATGGGTTTGTGAGGATGGGAGGGGTATGGGTT